>NC_056725.1:1899752481-1900039981 GCF_019279795.1 Protopterus annectens
AAGAAGTTACACAGCTAGAAATGACGTTTTATGTTACAGCCATAGACAAGTACCTGGTGTAACAAGAGTGTGCAGAACCTTTGTTTTATAGTGTTCTCAGCAGTCATTATTTGTCTTTGAAGAGGGATGCCAATTAAATAAAACAAGATTCAGAGACTGAAGCAGTTGTTAACCTGGAAAGGATATTTTTTGAGCAGCACAGAGTTTTCAACATGTCTGCTGTCACAGTCATATGTTATATCCATGGAAACTGCATTTAAGAAACCTGTACCTCAACCTCTTGAGATGACCCAAAACTGTTATGAACCCTTGCCTGTAGACAGACCTTCTTCAGATTTGCCTTTTGCTGCCTCAGTCACGATGTTCTGCTCAGAAAAAACACCCAGTAATTAAAAGACTTACCCTGAAATTCATTAGCAATTGTGTAAGTGCCACTCTATGCCCACATGATGTAAGCATGTTAATGTGATGAGCAGTGCTAATCAAACATGCATGCTGCTCATCACATCTACGTGGTTGCAAGCATCTTTGCGTGGCCAGCAATAGTATTTATGGCCATGGAAAGGTGCTTGAAAATAGAAAAACACAATGTAAACAAAATGTATTGCATATAGACAAGGCTCAGAAACAAGCATGCACTGTAGCCCAGACATATTAAGAGCAAGTTTAAGGAAACAATATAGAATGAGGGAAAGTGAAATGGAATGGTTAAACAAAATATGTGATATTAATTAAGTAGTGCTGAAGAGGGAAATATTTAAAGTGTATTTATATCCCACAGTCTAATGTGATGAAAGTGTATAAGAAGCATTTCCGACATAACACCTGCAATATTGATTTCATAATGATTATTGTGAATGTCAGTCCCACAGCTGCGCACATAAATAACAGGAATACTAATAAAAGATGTAATCGAGACATAAATCTGCAGTGTAATAAATGGGAGAGAAAACATGATCTACATGTTAAATAAATGCTGACTTGAGATAACAGCAGCACACCACTTCCTGAAGAGCAAAAAGAAAAAAAAAACTCTTCCACTTCACTGTAAGCCAACCATAATGATCAGCTCTTCCATTAAAGTGAAAACAAAAAAAAACAGACAGTCCTTCCAGTCAGGTGGCTAGATGTCTGACACCCACCCTCACCCTTAGGCATTAAGGCCCTGTTACTGGCCTTGTCACCAACCCTCCTTCAACTTATTTTATTAAAAAAACTCTTCTTTAAACTATAGCAAACAGTTGCTACAGTTTATACAATGCCTGCACAGAGTGCAACAGTGCTCAGGTATTAGTTAAAAAAAATCTGTGGCAAACTGCTGCAAGCAGTTGCTACAGTTTAGATCACACATGGAGCACTACAGCACTTGTGTTTGATAACAAATGTGATACTAGCTTTTAAAGACATAAAAGAGAAATCAGGATCAGCTGACTGCACTCCCAACACTTGTCCCCCCACCCCACCCTAGCTATGTCACTGAATGCAGTTATTGCATATAAAGATGTATATACAGGGAATTTATGTATGCAAGCCAACTGTACCACTGTATTATCCATCGATCGCAAAGTCATCTCCATTGAAGCAGATAGCCCACAACATAAACCGCTGGTTGCCACAATCATCTGCAAGAAGTGATCAGAGAAGGCTCTAAGGTCAACAGAGACCAGACTGAAGACCTGGAATTTGACTGAAAAGAAAGTATAATAGTTCAAGGAATTACTCAGGGCTCTAGCATTCCAAGAAGAGGAGGAAATAGGTGGAGTTGAAGAAGAAGAAAAGCAGAACCTCAAAGCAGCATGTGTGAGGACTACATAAGAGATATGTAGCCAAGCCAGGAATGGAAGTAAGGTACATAAGGAAAGCTGGTGATGGAATGCAGAAGTCCAAGAAGTCATCAAAAGAAAGAAGTAGTGCAGGGAAAAGTGGGAAACAGAAAAGACAGGCATGGCTAAGAAGGAACACTGGTTGGCTAACAAAGAGACAAAGAAAGGAGCTGCAATAGCAAATAAAAGGGCATTGGAGTCGCTCTACCAGCTTCTTGAAAGTGATTCAGTAGATGGCACAAAGAAATTATATCACGTTGTGTGGTAAACATTTTCTGACATGAAAGAGATTATGGAGGACTCTCACACTGAAAATGGGCACATTATAACTGTGGTACATGTCATTTGTGCATTACAGTATAAAGCACAATTCTAACAGGCACTGAATGTGGATGTTGAACACATGAGCATTTGACAGCAGACAGTACATATTTGACAGGATGATTATACCATGGTAGAAATGTCAATACAGTTGTGACATATGTGGTTATGTGAAGGCATTAAATTGTGTTATTTCTGCAAGAGATATGTGTCCTGTTATTGCTATAGTACGTCAACAACAGACAGCATATTATCTCATTCCCACACGCCAGAGGATAATACTTCCTACATACGATATGTAAGGAACATGAATGGAAATGTCACCATTGCTCTAAATAAAATCATTGCTGTGTGATAAACTGCCCTAGCTTTTAGTAAGAAGGGTCAACATCTATATGTGTACAAAGCAAATGTGCTTGACAACAGTGTTAGTGACATGTACAATCATTGTAATACTGACACAAAGTATTCTGAGCAGTAATGGATGGATTTCAAATAACAACCCAAGATCACAAGCTAAACATCATTGTCTGAACCACAAATACCATACAACTATCTTGAGGTACAACATCCACTGTGCAGAATTAAATGGATGACATCACCATTGTTTATTATCTTGATGTTTGGGTGCAACATAATTGATGGATTATCAGGAATGCACTGATGTTACATAAACACCATTGTATCTAGTTGTTCATATCCATGCATGATGGGTGCTGCAGTGGTGCAGTGGTTAGCACTGTCACCTTATAGCAAGAGGTTCTCTGGTTCAATTCTCAGCTGTGATGCCTTCTGTGCAGAATCTGCATGTCCTCCCTGCATTCGCATGGGTTTCCTCTGGGTCCTCAGGTTTCCTCCCACATTCCAAAGATATGCATCTGCAGCGTTTCTCCCTGGGTCTCTTCTGAAAATGGGCTTTGTCTTGTAGAGCACAGTGTGTGATATATTTTTAAGAAGCTTTCCAGTGAGTTAGCAAATGCATATAAGTACTGAGCACGTGCAAGCAAGAATGCCATTTTGAGTGAGCAGCCAGAGTGTGAGCATGCAAGTACATAGTCAGTCAGATAGTTTAAGTTTAATGTTTCTGCCATCAAGCCTGATGTATTTGCATACAATAAACTATTAAAACACCCAAGCCTCAATGTCTTCTTAATGCACATAAGAAGAGTGACATGGTGTCAGAATGGGATCCAGAGTTACAGCCATGAGAGAACCAGTTAGAGGTGGAGGAATACATAGGAGTGGATCATCCCTACTGCTCAAATAACTCACAAAACAGGTCAGAGACAAATACTAGGTACTAAGACTTGCTTAAATGATTTCTTTTGCTACAAATATAAAATGAAGCACTCAAAATGCTCAAAACAAATGTCTTATTAAACAAAATGTACAATGCTGTGACATATTGATAAAAATATTCAAAATAATTATGAAAACATTTGAAACAATATTTGAATCACATAAAAGTACATTAAAAGGAAAATGACCGTATTTTTTTGCTATGTGCTACTTTTTCATATTAACTAAAGCTATTCAAAGTATCCAGTGTGCAAAGTGTTTGCAAGTGTCTGCATATTACAGTGCAGTTATTTCAGAAAGTAAAGTTGTTTCAAAGAATATTCTGCAAAATACAGTTATTTCAAGGCATATTTCACAGAGTACAGTATTTTGAAGAGTTTATTGTGCATTTGAATATTATTACAAGTACTTGGTGTGTGTGAATGTTTGTACATAATTACAAGGGGCATTTTGCATTGTGTTTTACTATAATCTGTGGGCATGGCAGAAGGAATTTGGTGACCCACACCACTTGTGTTCGATAACAATATTGCAGAAAATTGAAGAGTGTTTGAGCAAAAATATGATATTTTCATACAGGCTGCTTTTTCTGACAAACATGCACATACAAAGGCGTTTATTCTGCTTAATTCAGCTGATTCAGAAGCCATTGAAAGCGTTCATTTGTGTATGCACCTGCTGTCTTTGCAGGTTAGAAGGAAGACCACCATATAGTGGTACCAGCTGAAACAAGGGAAAACTCAGAGTGCTTAATATGCACATTTAGAGAAATATGTAACCCCCAAATGAATATTAGAATGGAAAGGCACTTATTTTACATAAGGGATCAAAAGCTTGATGAAACTTTTGCAGCATATATGACTGACTTGAGAAACAAGGCTAAAACTTGCAGATTTGGTGATTTGAAAGATGAGATGATAAAAGACAGGCTTGTGTGTGATATTAATAATGACACAGTGAGAAAGATTTTACTTTGAGACAGTGATTTTACTGTAAATAAGGCCATTGAGTTTTGTCAGATATACGAGCTTACAGAAAAGCACACAAGTAGCTTACAAATGAGAATAGCTGTAGAAGGCACAGTGACAAAGCTCATGCTGATAGTATGCAGCACGTGGTTAAAAGAAACAGGCCCAGGCACATGACAGCTACTGCAGGTCCTGTAACAGTCCCTGGGAAACTCCCAAGTCTTTCAAACAAATTCCAGAACATGCTCAGTGAAGCAGAAGGGTGTCAGCAAAGTCAAAACGTGCTCCCACCCAGCTTCATAGTTAACTGTTGTAGTTGTGGTGGAAATTATGAACCCAAAAGAGAAAGGTGCTTAGCTTTTGGTCAGCAGTGTCATTCTTGCAATAAGTGGAATCATTTCAAAAGGTTTTGTAAATTAAATAAGACACATTCTTTTATTAGAAGAGGACATTCCAAGAGGCAAGTTGATTGATTAAAAAGCTGCAACCTTACTTTTTATGTTGATGGTGTGTTTGTGCTTGGTGAAGCAGTTAATGCAGTAGATTTGTGGGCAGAATGAGATCTTTAGTACTGTTTGTATTAATGGGAGTCCCATAGAGCTCAAAGTAGATATTGGCTCAAAGTGCAATGTTATGTCAGCAGAAACATTTGCTAGAGTAAAAGTTGCAGAATGACTTGATTTGATAAAGTGTGCAAAGACTGTTGCTTTTTGTGGTGAAGAGATTCAAACTGAAGCCTCAGTAGTGCAATCATGCTACTCTGCTGGGGGCAGTTATGACTTGCAATTTTTTATAGTCAAGACACATGCAGTCATTATTAGGCCTCAGAGATAGTTTGGAAATGGGACTGCTTTCATCTAATAAAGAAGTCCGCCATGTTAGCCTGAATGACAACAGCTCAAATTTCACCCAAACTATTTTTTTGAGTATGTTGACATTTTTGCAGACAAACTAGGCAAACTACCAGTTGTGTACTCTATGAAGTTAGACCCAGAGGTCAGCCCAGTTATCAGACCAGCAAGGAAAGTTCCAGTAGCTGTGCAGAGCAGAGTCAAAGCAGAGCTAGACAAAATGGCGCAGCAAAGAGTAATTTGTCCAGTAGAAGAATTTACTGAATGGGTATCCTCCATGGTGGTAGCT
Source organism: Protopterus annectens (assembly GCF_019279795.1). Classification (NCBI taxonomy): domain Eukaryota; kingdom Metazoa; phylum Chordata; order Ceratodontiformes; family Protopteridae; genus Protopterus; species Protopterus annectens. Next base: position 1,899,758,033 of record NC_056725.1, read on the forward strand.
CATAAGCAAAGCTCAGATTATATCAGAATATGTATTGATCCAAGAGATCTGAACAAAGCATTAAAAAGACCTCCTCATCAAATGTGCACATTCAAAGAGGTTGCTGCCCTCATGCCAAATGCCACTGTTTTTTTTTTCTGTCTTAGATGCAAAGAGTTCGTTTTGACAAATTTTACTTGACCGAAAATCTTCATTGTTAACCACATTTGGTATGCCATTTGGAAGATACAGATTTCTGAGAATGCCATTTGGGATAAATTCTGCCAGTGAAGTCTTTCAACATGCAATGGAGCAATTTTTTTTTCTGGCTATCCCTGTGCTATTATAGTAGATGATCTTCTAGTAGGAGGCAATGGTGAAGTTGAAAATGACAGAAACCTCAAGAAAGTCCTGGAAAGAGCACATGAAGTGCATCTTAAGCTGAATTCTCAAAAGTGCAAATTCAGGCTATGAGAAGTTACTTATGTTAGTCACTTGTTTACCAGTTCAGGTTTATGACCAGATCCTTTAAAGCAAACAGCAATTCTTGAGATGCCAGCTCCAGACAATGTCTAAGCCCTACCACATTTTTTGGCATGGTCAACTATCTAGGCAAGTTCATTCCAGATTTAAGCCAACTTTCAGCACCATTACAAGAGCTGACATGCAAAGACGTAACTTGGTCATGGTCAGAACAACACCAAACAGTATTTGAAGTCCAGAAGCAAAACATTTCTAACCCACCAACTCCCAGCTACTATGATGTTGACAAACCAGTTACTCTTTCCTGTGATGCTTCTAAGTTTGGTCTAGGTGCAGTCATTCTTCAAGAGGATAGATCAGTAGCCTATGCATTGAGAACTTTTACCCAGACCAAGATGTAGTATGCCCAGATTAAATAAGAGCTTTTGGCAATTGTGTTTGCATGTTCAAAGTTCCATGATTATATTCATGGTTGACTTATCCAGATCGAAACTGACCACCAACCTCTAGTTACTATTTTGAGAAAGCCTATACATACAGCTGCAGCCATATTGCAATGCTTGATGCTCAGATTGCGAAAGTACAATTTAAATCTTGCATGCACAAAAGGCAAACTTCTTTATCTTGCTGCTATCAAACTGAAGGCTCAGTAATGCTTTCATATTACTCTGCTGGAAACAGCTATGACTTGAAATTTTACGTAGTCAGAAGGCATGTACATTCATTGTTAGGTCTCAAAGACAGTTCAAAAATGGGACTGCTTTCATATAATGCAGAAGTCTACCATGTAAGCACATATAACAACAAGAATTCCACACAAACTATTTTTTCTGACTATGCTGATCTTTTAGAAGACAAGTTAGGCAAACTCCCATCTGTATACTCCATGATGTTAGACCCTGAAGTAAGCCAAGTTATCAGAACATCAAGACAAGTTCCAGTAGCCTTGAAAGGCAGAGTCAAAGCTGAGCTAGACAGAATGGTATGTCTAGGTGTAATTTGTCCAGTAGAAGAACCAACTGAATGGATATCCTTCATGGTGGTAGCTCATAAGAAAAACTCAGATGATATTAGAATATGTATTGACCTAACAGACTTGAACAGAGCATAGAATGACCTCATCATCCAATGTGTACAGTCGAGGAGGTTGCTGCTCTTATGCCAAATGCCACTGTTTTTTTCTGTCTTGGAGGCAAAAAGTTCATTTTGGCAAATGTTGCTTGACTGTAAATCTTCATTGCTAACCACTTTTAGTGCACCATTTGGAAGGTACAGATTTTTACGAATGACATATGGGATAAATTCTGCCAGTGAAGTCTTTCAATGTGAGATGGAACAATTTTTTTTTGGCTATCCACGTGCTATTATAATAGATAATATTCTTCTAGGAGGCAATGGTGAAGTTGAACATGATAGGAACCTCAGAAAAGTTCTGGAACATGCTCGTAAAGTAACTCTTAAGCTGAATCCTTTGAAATGCAAGCTCTGGCTACAAGAAGTTACTTATGTGGGTTATTTGTTTACTAGTTCAGGCTTACGACCAGATCCTTCCAAGCAAACTGCAATTCTTGAGATGCCAGCTCCAGGCAATGTCACTTCCTTATAATTTTTTTTTGGCATGGTCAACTATTTGGGCAAGTTCATTCCAGATCTGACTGAGCTTTCAGCACCGCTAAGAGAGCTGACATGCAAAGATGTAACTTGGCCATGGTCAGAACAATACCAATGAGCATTTGATGTCCTGAAACAGAGAATTTCCGGTCCACCCACTTTAAGATATTATGATGTTCACAAACCTGTTACTCTTTCCTGTGATGCTTCGAAGTTTGGTCTTGGTGCAGTCATTCTTCAAGAGGGTAGACAAATAGCCTATGCATCCAGAACCCTAACCCAAACTGAAATGCATTATGGCCAAATTGAGAAAGAGCTCTTGGCAATTGTGTTTGCATGTTCAAAGTTACATAATTATGTATATGGCCGATCTGTTAAAATTGAGACAGACCATCAACCTTTGATCACTATTTTGAAAAAAACAATGCACACAGCTCCTGTGAGATTGCAACGCATGATGTTGAAATTGCGGAAGTACAGTTTTCACTTGGTTTACACAAAAGGCAATCTTCTGTATCTTGCTGATACTTTATCCAGATCACCCAGAAAAAAAAAAAAAAACACTGAATAGCATGAAAATGAAAAACCTGATTTTAAAGTCATGGAAGTGAGAAATGTTTCGTCCATACATTTTGATGAGCTTAGAACTCACACAGCTTTATATCCAGTTCTCCAGAAGCTCCACCACTATATTAGTTGAGGAAGGCCATCAAAGCATTCTTGTTTACCACCAGAAGTGCAGCAGTATTTTCCTTACAGAGATGAGATTTTGATGGAAGGTGGTATCATCATGAGAAGTCCAAAAGTGATTGTTCCAAAATCCTTGCAATAAGAGTATATTAAGATCTTGCATCGTGGCCACCCAGAAACTGATTCTACCAAAAGAAGGGAGAGAGGACTAGTATTTTGGCCTTCTATGTCAAAGGATATTAAAGGAAAACTTCACCCACCAACTCAAAAACATATTTATTTCATCATGGTTTGGTGTTTCCTACATTGTAACACCACTCTGGCACTACTTACAGTTTTTTAAATATTTTATACATAATTTTTGAGTCTGACCACATAGGGTCTGGCATCTTGAAATAATTCTGATTGTTTAGGCTGCCTCTAGGTATCCCACAATGCAGTGTTTGTCTGTAAAATTTTTCATCGCACAGGCCTCTTTCTTTCCAAAGCTCCTGTCACTGCATTAAATTTAAATGGATACACTGCTGTTTCTCATTTAGTTGTAAGTAACATTTCATGCCCTTCAATGACTACTTAAAACACAAACAGTGCAAATGGCATAGAACAGACTTTCAAAGTGCTTTTTTACTGCTGCTTCTTTTTAGAATGGCTAAACTGCAGTCTTTTGTGAAGCCAGAATTGTACTACTTTGACTCATCTCTCATCCCCCTTCACACCTAACTTCCCTAGCTGTCAAAGTGCTAAGGGTAATTTAAGCAGTTACCTGCTGCAATTGACAGCTCAAAGCAGGAGACTTGACTCTTGTACTGTTTCCTTGTTCTAACCTTTACTTTCTGTATGGGTAGCGGAAGGACCAGGGAGCTGTGACATCACAGCCTGGGTGGGTTTTTAGGACAGTCATGGTGATGCCAGTTTGGGGAAGGAATTGGCCAGAAAACTACATGTACTCAGTGGCCTTGATGGCATCAGTGAATTGGAGACTGCAGCAAGCTTTTTCAGGGTAGGATAAAAGTTTTATTTTTTGAAACTGAAACCACCACAGTACAGTAAGGTACTATTCTAATGGAGATAAACAGTTGATTTAAAATATTTAAATGCTGTATTGTTGTTTATTCATAGCAGGGACAGTAAATGGGGTGAACAAGGACAGAGAAGTTGAGCATTTAATAATAGAATCCCATTGTTGTACTTTAGGAAAGAACTTCAGCTTGTTCTGTTTGTAATAGTGATTACCTCATCAACAAAAAGAACCACTTCAGCTAAGCCCGATTCCTGAAGTATCTTGGTCGACAGTAGCTACAGACATTTTTGAATGGAATGGTCATCATTATTTGGTATTAGTATACTCTTAATCAAATTGGTTTGAGATTGACCTACTTCCTAATCTGACATCCAATACTCTCATTACTAAGTTGAAGAGACATTTTTCTGTCCATAGTAGTCTACACAAACTCATTTCTGATAATGTTGCACAGTCTACAAGTCATCAGTTTAAAATATTTGCTGAAACGTGGGACTGTATTCACATTACCAGTACCCACATTCAAATGGCTTGACAGAACATGCAGTTCAAAGTGCAAAACAGCTGATGGAAAAGTCAAAACATGACAATACTGATATTTTTCTAAATCTCCTAAATCTCAGAAACATACCTCATGACAATCTTCTTAGTTTGCCTGCCCAGAGGTTAATGTTGAGACAAACCAGAACCACACTGCCAATCAGTAAGAATTTGTTGGTTCAAAGTGCTAACAACAAAGTAGTAGAAGCTCAACTCCTAAAGAAGTGTTTGTCCCAAAAGACTTACTATCATAAAACCAGCAAACATCTGAATCTGTTAAAAGGAGAGATAGTGAGAATGCAGACAGTAAAATGATTTGATTGAATTGGACTTGTGAAACATTTGTGTGAAGAACCAAATTCATACATCATTGAATCAATCACAAGACATGGAATTCAGGTGGAATCAGAAACATTTGCTACCATTGTCCAATCTATTGTTGCAGCATTTTGCTTGTAACAAAGACTCTAATTCTCAGATTGATTTATTCAATGTTCCTGCTCCAGAGAACATGTCATTGCCTGTTTCTGGACAGGAAACTATCCCCATAAGTCTTCAAGAAGAGCATTCCCAAGTGACTCTCACTGTTGTTAAACCCAGTTCTAATTATTGCATTATGAGATCAGGCTGTATCTCAAGACCTACTTTAAAATACACAGCAACCTGGACATGATTGTCATTTGTATATATTTGTATAATTTGCATGCTCATATGATTGTCATTGTTTATTTGCATGACCAACTAGTCAAAGAGGGAGGATGTAGATCAGAGTGTGTGTTCCTTTAAGAGCTATTCCAGTCTATGGGCACTTGCATATAAGTACTGAGCATGTGCAAGCAAGAGTGCCATTCTGTAGTGAGCAGCCTAGGTGTAAGCATGCATGTGTGCATTAGTCAATTAGTTAGTTTGTTTAGGTTTAATGTTACCATTCTCCATCCTGATGTGTTTGTGTGTAATAAACTAAGTAAATCAACACTCAGCCTCATCATCTTATTGAATATATCCAAGATAAGTGACAAAGGGGAACAGAGTGAACTTTTGTCAGGATGACCTCATCATTGTGTGTCATATAGGATGTTTTCATAAAAGTTAGTATAAGGGAGCTCAACAGTTCAATTGAGCACATGCTCACCTAACTGAAAACATCCACAAGTCTTCCATGGTGAGTATTGAGCTTCTTACTTATTTATTTACACAATCTAGAGAGCAGTGTACTAATTGCAAGTGCCATAGGAGAAGTCTGGCTATTAAGGGAAGAGAGTGCACTTTTGTCAGGATGACCTCATCATTGTGTATCATACAGAATGTTTTCATAAAAGCTGGTGTAAAGGAGTAATATGCACATTTAAATGCATTCTCTTTAGTGGAAATGGAGACAGAAATAAACATTATGTGCACATGCATATACAAGTTTTCCATGATGGGTATCAAACCTCCTACCCATCTAGTTACACAATCTGGAGAGCACTGTACTAGTCACAAGCACCCCAACAGAAGTCTGGATATTAAGGGGAGGGACTACACTTTTGTCAGGATGACCTCATCAGTATGTGTCATACAGGATGTTTCCATTAAAGTTAGTATTAGGAAACTGTATACACATTTAAATGTATTCCTTTCAGGGGAAAATTTAGACAACAACAAGCATTACACAAACACATGCACATACAAGTCTTTCATGGTGGGTGTCAAACCTCCTACCTATCTAGTTACACAGCCAAGATAGCACTGCACTAGTTGCAAGTGTCACAGGAGAAGTCTGACTCTTAAGGGGATAGACTATACTTTTGTCAGGATGACATCAGTGTGTTTCATACAGGATGTTTCATAAAAATAGGCATAAGAGAGCTGTGTGCACATTTAAATGCACTCCCTTTAGGGAAAATGGAGACAGGAACAAGCATTACACACTTCTTCCATGATGGGAATTAAACCTCCTACTTACCTAGTTACACAACTAAGAGAGCACTGTATTAGTTGCATGAACCACAGGAGAGGTCTGGCTGGTTACAAAACAGAGCACACATTTTTTTAGGATGACCTTATCAGTGTGTTTAATACACAGTGTTTCTGTAAAAGTTGGTATAAGGGATCAGTATGCATATTTAAATGCATTCGCTTCAGGGGAAATAGAGGTAGCAACAAGTATTACACACACACACACACACATACACATACATGCACGTGTCCCATTGGGGGTATCAAACCTCCTATTTATCTAGCTGTATAATCATGAGAACCCCTATAGTAACTGCATGTGCCACAGGAGGTCTCTGACTCTTAAAGGAAGAAAATGCACTTTTGTCAGCATGACCTCATCATAGTGTTTCATACAAACATTTTTGTAAAAACTGGGATAGAGGAGCTGTGAAAACTATTAAATATAGTAATCTCAGGAGAAGTGGGCATACCACCAAGTGTTATACACACTATTTCTTTCTCACACACACAACTTCCATGTTGGGTTTTGAGCCTCCCACCTATCTAGATTTCACAGTTTAGAAAGCTCTGTAATAGGTACAAGTATCACAACAGAAGTTTGGCTCTTAAGGGGAGAAAGTACAGTTTTGTCAGGATGACCTCATCAATGTGTTTCATACATGATGTCTGTAAAACTGAGGTAAGGAAACTGTGAGGATTTTTAAATGCATTATTCTCAGGAGAAGTGGCTACACCCCTAAGTACTACACAGTCACACACATCTTCCATAATGGGTACTGAACCTCTTACTTATCTAAATTACACAATCTAGAGAGCACTGCATTAGCTGCAAGCACCACAAAGTCTGACTCTTAAGGGAGAGAGTGCAGTTTTGTCAGGATAACCTCATCAGTGTGTATCACACATGATGCCTATATAAATTGGGATAAGGGAGCTGTGAGAATAGTTAAGTGCATTATTCTCAGGAGAAGTGGATATACCACCAAGTACTACACACAGTCATACACACACACACACACACACACACACACACACACACACACACACACACACACTCAAGTTTTCCAAATGTGGTATTAAACCTCCTAGGTATCTAGGTTGCATAATCTAGAGAGCCATGTACTACTCACAAATGCCACAGAGAAGATAGCCAATATTTATGTCAGATTGAATATTGGAATATTTGTAAAATGCAATGCTTGGAAGAAATGCTACTGTGCATCCCAGGTTGTGCAATAAATACATATGTGTGCACATGAAAATGTAGCATCACTATGATTGTCACATGTATTTATAATGAAATGAAAATATTGTTCTTACAGTGCATTGTATTACTGTTAGGAAAATTGGCATGTTCCACATAATGGGATGACATACACATTGACTGTTGCACATCAGTGGATTATCAATAGGTCTCACTCATGTGACTTCACGTTGAAATAATTGCACACGTATTGTCTCATACTTGCACTCTGTTCATTGGCAAGACAAACATGCAAGTCATATATATGGCAGTGTAATGCAGAATGACAGTGGTGAGAATAGGTTAACCAAGCTGGTTACACATTGCAAGTGAAAAACATTGTATTGCAGACATATACTTTAAATGAATAAATTAAGTGAGCCAACAACATTCAGAAATCATGATCATCTTTTGAGAACAGTAATACAGACATACAGACATTATGCAACAGAAAACTATAATTCTTTGATTTTTTTCTTTTTTATTATACTCTGAGCATAGCACTGCTAAGCTGATTTGTGCTGCTGATGCAAGGTGTTATTGCATGCATAACCATATCTTGAAGTGCTGAACTTATAATGGTAAGTAGCAGTTCTCTATGTTGCTCTCTGCTTATTTCTGCACAAAGATCTTTACAAGACAGGCTTCACAATAGCTAGCAGGCAGGTTAGTGTAGCAACAGGATAATGATATGTGAAGTAAAGGTTTAGCCAACATTTTCAACCAAAGTAGTCAGACAAATCATCAAAAAACATGTCATCATCCATTTGTATTCGAACATTTTCAGAATGCCAAAAAAGATTTATACCTGAGCATTATCTTAGCACAACACATAGAAAGTCATAATTGTGATACCTAATATATGACAGCAGCTTTTAGCAAATGTGAATTCTATGCATTCATCTTTATTACCTTATTGACCACTGTACTCCATACATCCAATTATTCATCCAGTTTAAAATGACATTAAACTGAATAAACATAGCTTAGCATGGCAGTGCTAAGTGAGACAGAGTAATGTGGATGAAAGTCAAACAAATCCAAAGATATTGCCATAAGTTGTGTACCTCCATTTAGCCTTCTTTGCATATGTTGCCCAGCACCAGACATTGCACAAATAGAGGTGAAAGAATAAAGATGCAAAGGGGAGAATTTACATTGTCAGGGTGACATGGAGGGAGGGACAAAGTAGATTATCACAGAAGATGGATAACTGTGACTCACAACGATATGTAGTCAACAGGTACGCCTAAATTAGTGAACTAAAAATATTCAGTAACACTTAGCAAATAGCTGGATTAGAATTCTTGAAATTAGTCAAAAATCTTCCAACATATTTGAACACTAGCTTATCACACCACAAAGGAATTACTACTTCACAGCATTTATATAACACTATTGAAGCACACTGACAACTTAATGAAGAAGAAGGGATGATCAGACAGAGTTAGAGACAGATGCAGAGAGGAATTGCAACAATATGTTTTGTGGGACATGTAAGAACATCTGTATGCTGTTTTAGTCTTACTTATTAGATTCTCATCAATCTGTTATGTCCTGTACAATAAATCAAAAGCTATAGGTACAAATAAGGGGTGAGAGAGTATAATAAATATAAATACCTAACCAAGTTAAGGTTGGCTTGCTAGTAGGGTTGCCACCGATCCATTTTTTTCTAGATAATTCACAAATCAAATTGATTGCTTGGTAGTCTGGAAAATACAGTACAACCTCTGTTATTTTGTTTAAAAAACAAACAGACTATCACAGTTTGTAAAATCTCCACTTTTATTTAAGAAAAGCATCACTAATGCAATGTGACTGGGTAACAATCCAGGTAAAGAGGATACTCCTCCTCCCCCTGATGAGCCTATGATATCACAAAATGGGCAAGAAGTGAGAATCTAATAAGTAAGACTAAAACAGCATACAAGTGTTCCTACAGGAAAAGATGGGCTAGGTTAGCGGAGGTGTGAGAGGCATGGCTTTGGTCTTGTTTTGGCCACAATGAAATTTGGCAACCTTGCTTACTAGGTCTCTCTGTTGGGGCTGCAATGTTTTAGAAAATGATGTCTTACTGCACTATTCCAATATTGGGTTATGGAAATGTTTTATATGGAGAGAAATGCAGATGTTTGCAATTAAATATATTAGAGAAATATGATACGTCATGAAGTAGTAAATTGATATACAGCTGTAATGAAACCCTTGATACTATGCCAAAACCACAGGCTGCAAACAGGGTCATTATCTCACCACTCCACATAGGAACTCCTAATGTAATGCATCCAGCAGCCTAAGTATTGTTAAAATAATTGTATCATAGTACTGCCTTTATTATGGCGTTACTCTGTATTCCCATAGAGCAGTGGATTTAAGCAGATATGCATGACAGTAACTAGACCACTGCAGATTAAATTGAAAACATTTTTTGCAATGAGAAGTTAAACATCATTCACTGCCACTCAAGTGAGGACATAAAGTGAAGGCTTTTCCATGGGCCATTTCTGGCCATGTGTGCTGTGAGTGACACTATTCTATTTTTTGACCACATTAACTTGTGAAAAAAGGCATGGATAGGACAATGGTGAAAATGGGGTTGCAAGCAAGTGTATGACATAGGAAAAGAATGCAGGAGTTTGCAGGATGGTCATGGGAGATCACCATAACAATCCGCTTTTTTCACAAGGTCAATGTACAATTGTATACACAATTTCATAACTTTTGAGAGCCACCCCACCAGTGATGGGTAACAACTTCAGAATAATTTTGTATGACTAGCTGGACCAAGTCAATTGTGTCACAGATGCATTGGAAAGCTATGTGTGTGACATAATTGTTTCGTGGGACAGGCACCCATTTATTTATTATTTTGTTTGTGGGGACAGATAGGAATATTAGAAAAGGTGCTTAGAAATGAGAGTATCAAGTAGATAGGGTAGGTTAAGCATCTGCAGACATAAAGGACATATATAACAGACAGGGATGTTGATGGAGACAAAAGGTTGGGGGACACCATGACTGGGAATAGGTAGGAGACATCATTGGTGTACCTACGTCCAGCTTGACAACAGTGAGAATCTAATTCTCACCCACAGAACTGTCATCAGTATTTTCTGCAGCAGCTCCCTGGGACACTGCCAGATATAACATTGCCTTTGCAATGTGATGCAGGACCTTTTCAACCCTTCTGATATGTGCGCTAAGACCCCTTTCCATTTCATCATGCACTAGTGCTGTCAGCTTTGTCGGGAAACAAAATTGCCACCTCTACTACTACTTCTCCCAGAGGATACCATTGCACCAGTAGTTGGGAAAGAGCTATCTGATGCATTTGAAGCAGGTAGGATGGGGGTTGTAGAGGCAACACTGACAGGTTGTGCATTGAAGTGCTGGGTGTCTGTGCTGTCATCTGTGGAGGTATGGCGGGTCAAGCCACAGTGGTTGGTGTACCTGTCTGTGCCATTGATGATTAATCTTCAGCAGCAAGTTATGCAAACAGCAGATTGCTAATAAATTATAACAACCACCTACCCCCCCAAAATAGAGGAAATGAATGGAGGGAAACAAAAAAGAGATAATTAGCTACATGACATGTCACAGTACAGTATATTTTGAATAAACTTGGTTTGGAAATACATAAATAATTGTGATGATTTACTTTTACATGCTTTGCAACATCCATATATGATGGAAAGCTATTATGTGTCATTATATAAACAAATATCACTGCTCTGATATGACACAGCTGCCTTTATTTCACTATAGCATATTTTAATTATACATTCTAAATTAATAATTACAATTTCCATAATGTAATTCTTCCTGACAGACTGCTGTTAAGATCTTATAAATAATTATCAATTAAAAAATCGCTGCTGCTGAGTACTGAACCCACACACATTAAAGCTATTTTTCTAATTGCCTAATGCAGGCAGCAAAAGTTGTTGGAGCATGCATGCTTAAGATGAAGGCTGAGGTATACCTACTCAAGATGCTAGGAATGGAGGGTATGAAAATAACATTATGACTTGAATTATTACATGAATCACTTTCCCCATGCCTCACTGAGCCAATTTAATCTCTCCTGGTGAGCCTCACAGTTTACAACGATCTCCTCTGCAGCTGTAGAGCACAAAATAAAATATACATGAAATCATAATGAGTAACTGTATTGGCTGATTAGATAATTACTGCCATATCACAAACAAGTTATGTGTCAGTATACTTACACAACTAGGGGATGCTGCCAATCCTAAATCTAGATTCCTATCAGCTTAAGAAGTCCTGTTTGCACTTTTTCAGGTCACTGTAGTGGTGACAACATTATCCCCATTATGTGTAATGCCATTTTCATTGGAGACAGCTTTGGCTAAGCTATTCCAAGCTTCAGCCTTATACTGAGATCCAGTATAATCCCTTGCAGCAACATGGCTATAGCACTTCACGAGGAATGCTACAAATATCCTGGACTTGTATCACTCTACCTTTGTTCTCCAAATTTATTACTATTATCTATTTGCCAGCCATGTCTGCAAAAGTCAAGCTGATAAAATATGTCTGAATTGGCACCTATTTCAGATCTCGTATGTTACTGGTATTGTACAAAAATGCACAGGTTTACCAACTGCATTTTCACATTTGAAAGCAGATGGACTCCACAGCAGACACATTGGCACTACTTACATCACATAACAGTAGATGTGTGAAGCATGGCATTGAGCTGTGCCATGTGCAATGCTCTATCCATTAACACAATTTCTAGTGATCAGCAATGGGTTGCTTAATGCCATGGCTTTTAAGGGTTGCAATTTGGAAGGTGAAAGATGTTAAATTCTGACATACTGTCATGTTGGGGCTTACACAATGTTAAAATATTATTGTAAAAGCTGGGAATCAAACCCATAGGATAAAGGATGTAAAGATGTCAGCTTAATTTATCAGCTGACATTGCCATAAGAGAATGACCTAACCAGCATGGAAAATTTACATAAAGTAATTTCTGAATGAATGGAAATACACTTCAGAGAGACCTCTATGTGAGTGGTTGTAATTATGTCATAAAATGCATTCCTACATACAAGTCATTCTTTCTGAAAGTAAATATGGTTCAGGTGGACACAACTGAATGTGTTGACTAATGCAGGTCAGATTATGTTGCATACATATTTCAAAACACATAAGGGACCTAAACACATAGTTGTGATATGTCATTAGTCATGATGATTATAAAAAGCATTGTTCTCATAATATTATGCAAGTGGTGAATTTTATATGAAATATATTCATTGTCATGTCTAGGAAACTAAACACACATTAGGTTGTGTTAATCTGTAAAACATTAATCATACATGCTAAATAGCAGTTTCATTATGCAAGGCTTACTGATACATTGCTTCCAAGAAACGGGTTTAACAGTAATAGTTTTCTTTAATGTTACAATCCTATTCAAAATGTTGAGAGAAATGGGCTTCTTACACTCTTTTTAAATGATATATTGTAGCTGGATTCAAACCCTCAACAGGCTATATTATTCTAAAGTCACTGCACTTACACCTTGTGGGATATATATAGATCTATAACAAGTGACATTTTTCCTCCCAGTAATGTCCATAGTGATGAGGAAAGCACACTGTTGACAGGTATGTTTGAGCTACAAGGCAGCCTAAACTAAATGTTTCACTTTTTGCCTTAGGTAGTGAACCCTGTTTGGCCACAACCAAGCAGAGAGCAAATGTACCTTAAAATTAAAAAAATGGAAAAGTACATTTTGTGAATAATTGCAATGTGATCTATAAAGAACATTTAAAATTTCAGCAATGTTTTACGTATCTTATTTCTCTTGCTTCACTTCAATTACACCATGTACCACAGAATTTGATATCCATCATGTGCATTTACTGAAGTAAGTATTCTCCCTGTTGCAGGGGGAAGTGCAATGAAGCCAGGCATGTTTGAGCTACCTAAGGCAGCCTAGCCTAAAACCTTTTCTTTTTTTCTTAGGTACTGAACCCTATTTGCACACTGCCAAGCAAAGTGCAAATGAACCATAAAAATGGGGGTGGGGGGACATATTATGAATAATTGCAATGTGATCTCTACACAGGATTTGAACAATGCTTCATGTGCCTTATTTCTCTTGATTCACTCAAGTTATACCTTGTATCACATAATTTGACATCTGTCAGGTGCATTTACTGAAGTAAGTACTCTCCCAGTTGTGGGGGACTGCTCGATAAAGCCAGACATGTTTGAGCTGCCTAAAGCAACCTAAACTAAATGTTTCACTTTTTTGCTTAGGTAGTGGATCTGTTTGTACATTGCAAACTGGAAAGCAAATGGAAAGGACATTAGAAAATGAATATATGATAGAGAAATTACAGAAGTAAATGAAATGCAGTGGGTGGGTATATGTAGCAATGATGACAGCAACAAGTGCATTCAAGTGAGAAATTCTTCTTTTTCATATCTCTTTCCAACAGTAGATATGCACTTTGTGCAACACATTATCAGATTTGTAGTTAATGACAAATAACATGGAAGTGGACAGACTAATGATCACATGTTGTTAGCTATAGTGATAATAATTGATTTTTAAACAACACAATGGTATAAGAAAATGTGATCAAATATGTATTCAGACAATCCTCTGTAAAACTGTCATGTAAGCGGATTTGAACCATGCATCAGATATCCTTTATCTATAAGCTCACTGTACTTAAACCTTCTGCCACAGAGAAAGTTACCTGTCAAATGCATTTTCCTCCCCGAGTACAATCCAGAGTGTTGATGGCTGTACAATGCTGCTTGGCTGGTTTGCATTACCCATGGCAGCCTAAAATAAATTTTCACTGTTTTCTTAAGCCGTGAAAATGGCTTTCCTGCTGCCAAATGGCATGCAAATGATACAACAGAAAAAAATTAACATAATAAATTATTGTAGATCAAATACTTTACATGTTTAACCACATTTTTTATGTTGCATCTGGGATCTGTATAGATTTGAACCCTCAAACAAGGATATTGAAAGCAATAATTTCATACTATTTCCCAGAGTTGCCACAGACAAGGACATATATTTGCAAGGTGATAAAAAGTTTAGATGTAATGATAATGTGATATTGTATTATGTCACACTGAAAGTGCAACAGAAACAAGTTATGGAAGCTGTCCTTTCACATTTGGCACTGAATGTCTGGATGATTAGGATATTGCAAACAGTTAGCATAGGCATGTACTAACATGATATTAAACAAAGACAGCTAACACTGGTGCATCCTTTCGTTATCTATTCTTTCATAATACCAACTCTGTCTCTGTTTTTATTCCCATGGGTTATCTTTAACAATGCTTACAATACTCCCCTTAATATGAACAACCTTTTGTACTAAAAGCCAGTAACAGAGACCTGGTTCAAGGCAGCAGATAGCACCCCTGCACTACCAGGCTATAACTCATTCCATACCTTTTGGCCCCAGAACTTGGACCAAAGCTCCAAAGGTGCTGGTGTTTCCATATTCATAAAGGATGTGCACACCTCCAGACTGGTAGCCCAACATGACTCATCAAAGATACTTCAGGTGCAGCTAACATTGGGTAAGACAGTGATTCAGATCATTGCCTGTAATAGGTCCCCAACCATGATCCAGGACTCACAATCCACTTTCCTAAGCACCCTGGAGAATATTAGGGTCCAACCTAACACTCTTATACTGGGTGACTTCAACTACCCCTCCATTAACTGGAAAAACTACTCATGTACCAATACACTTGCCCAACGTTTCCTGGAATTCATTAATTCTAATGCCCTGGACCAACTCATTCTTACCCCCACTAGAGGTAGCAACATCCTTGACCTGGTCATTACTAACATGGGTGACCATTGCTCTATACCAATAGTGAACTCCTCCCTGGTTAGATCCGACCACAAACTAAGCGCCTTGGAAATCCACATCCCTCCCACCCCACCCCACTCCCGTAAAGGTAACTACCATGAAAAACTTCTCCAAAGCTAACTTTGGGCTCCTAAAACAGAGGCGGATAACTTCATGGCACCCATGCAATTGGAGAACAGCTGCATGACCACCAAATCATACACTAATGCCCTGCACAAACACGTACACAAATGTATGGATCTCACCATACCCAATCAAACCAAGACACTCTCCTCCAAAAAATGAAAGTCAACCTGGTGGTCTCCTGCCATAAACAAACTCTACAATAGAAGGAGGAAACTGATGAGAAATAAGGTGAAGTCCCAAGACTGGAAAAACTCCCTTATCAGCCTCAACAAAAAGTTGAGATTTCTCATCAAATCCTCTAAAGCTAGCTATGAAAACAGAATTGCAGCAGATAGTAAAGACAATCACAAGGCCTTTTATAGTTATTTCAAAGAATCTCCATGGCAATACCCAGATTTGCTCAGAACTGTTGCACAATGGCACCTCCTATACCGAGCCAACAGATATTGCCAATATACTGGCTGACAGATTCAGTGCCAACTTTACCCCCTCTCCCCCACTAAAGGACCAATCACAATATTAGTAGATTGTCAAGCACCCAGTATTACTGCTGCACAGGTTAAAACAGGACTGTCCAAGGCCAAGAATACAGCTTCTATGGGAACTGACAATATCCATGGCTGTGTTCGACATGAACTACAGAGCAAACTGGCACCTCACTTGTGTGCCCTGTTCAATAACAGCCTCACCTCAGGCTTTGTCCCTACTGAATGGCACACTGCTACAGTCATCCCTCTCCACAAAGGAGGAGTAACTTCAGACCCTGGGAACTATTGCCCCATTAGCCTGACAAGTCTGATATGCAAAGCTATGGAACGCATCATCATGGACCTAATAAATAAAGATATAGGGAACCTCCAAACTATGGATCCCACACAGTTTGGTTTTGTGAAGGGTAGATCATGCCTGCTTAACCTGGTTGACTTCTTTGAGTCAGTCACCAGAGCTGTGGATGAAGGCAAGGTGGTTCATACAGCCTACCTTCATCTGGCCAAGACCTTTGATACCATTCCCCACTCAGGAATCATAGAAAAACTCACTAAGCTAGGCATCAACCCCTATATCACTAGGTGTGTTGCAAATTGGCTCACAGACAGAACCCACAGTGTGAAAGTAGCTGATTTCAAGTCAGACTGTTGACCAGTCATAAGTGGAGTCCCACAGGGTTTGGTCCTGGGTCCTCTCCTGTTTCGTATTTACTTCTCTGAAGTCCAGGCCAACATGAAGGGACTTTGGCTGACAAAGTTTGCAGATGATTGCAAGTTGGGATCCATAATTACCTCCCCAAGTGATGTTGACATCCTACAGAAAGGCATCACTGAGACCAATGACTGGTGTCAGAACCATGGCCTTAAGCTCAATGCCAAAAAATGTGTCGTCATCTCCTTTGGGAAAAACCTGGTTCCCATGACTTACCACATCAATGGTAGTCCACTGAAGACAGAAGGCATCATAAGAGATCTGGGAACACAGGTTGACAGCAACCTCTCTTTTGACCACCACATTGCGACTGTGGTCAGAAAGTCCTTCTATGTGGCACATCTCATTACCAAGGGTTTTGCATCCAGGATGGAAGAGGTCATTGTCTCCCTCTACTCTTCAACCATTAGGCCAATCATCAAGTACAATGCCCCATTTGGCATGTACCTCACTAGACACCTACAGCAACAGGAAAGACAACAAAAATACCTCACAAAGAGAATCTTATGCCTTATACACTTGCCCTATATGGAAAGATTCAAAAAACTCCAACTATTCTCTGTTTCATATCGCCTACTTAGAGGTGATCTCTGCTTGACTTACAAAACCATGTCTGACCCAGCTCTGTTAGAAATGCTACATCTAAACAAATCCTATTCCTTCCACACTACATGCTCCAGAGAACTCAACCTCATTACCACAAACAACAGAACAAGCTGGAGGGACAGGTTCATAACCCACAGACTGCCCCTGCTATAGAATAGACTTCCCATACATGTCAAGCGGAGACCCTCACTGGGCCTCTTCAAGAGAAATATTGATGAGTGGATGGGAAATAGAAAATTCACCCCGGGGATCACTCCAGTGGCTTTACTTGACAGAGGCATTGGGAACTAAGGTTGAGTGGCGCAATGCCAGGGTAATACTATGGGCAAGGCTTGTAAAGGCTCCAAGGCCATTAGCCTAGTACACACCTATGAACCTATGAATTTTATTGATTAAAGCCAGCATTTGAATATTAGGATTGCCGATCTCCTAAATCAGTCAGTTTACTTTCAGACTTCTTTTTAAGTCTCTTCTCCATGACACAGCCTTTGTAGATGTATATCAAAGAGGGGAGACTGTGGAAGCTGGTTGTTCCTGCAGTCAGGACAATCATTGACAACTGCAAGCCATTAACAGGAAACACTTCTCAATGATCCTCCTTGCACTGCTAGGGCATGTGTATGTAATTGTGTAGCTCCTTACACCATGTTTATCTTCCCTACACTTAGTGTAGATTGTGGTATTTGGGAATGCTAATGATTTTATACCTTATTTGTATACTCACAGTGCTCACAGGGCTGACTTTGCAATACATAAAGGTAACTGTGTAGCTACGCCATTGTTTCTTACTAAGAAGACTGTTTAGAAACACTGAGCTTGATACTACCTGGTAAAACAAGACTTTGGGAGATTTATCGATTTTTTTATAGTGCTGTATTTTTGAGGTATGTTGCTATTTATTAACTAATGCTTCTAGTTTAACATTAAAAGGTGAAGTGCTGTGACTGCTGAAAAGCATTTGTATAATTTTAAATTTATTTACATTTATAAAAGAAATAAAATAAACAAACTGACCACAGCCGAATAGGTATCCAAATTCCAAAAAAGTGAAACTTTAATGAGAGGTACAAGAGTAAGTGCTTTTGTGATTCAACAACTGATCACTTCTTCAGACTCATTCACATACAAGACAATAAAATTTAAATCAAAACGTATCCAATCAAAAACTGTTTCTCTTTGTTGTCATTAATAATCCATTAAAACATGCTTACAATTCATACATATAAAAATAGAAATATATATTATAAATAATGCTTGCTGTTCAGTGTTTTAAAGGTCTCACTTTCAAGAAAGGTTTCAATGAAGTTGCACTATTTAACCCTGGGAGCTTATCTGCCTGCAACTGCAGAATCCATTTTTGTTCTGCCTCTTCCACTTTGTTTTTTTTATCCCCTCCTCTGATGTTTTTACCAATAATCTCTATTACCATAAAATTAAAAACATGTTGTGTGCTTTCAGCTTGTGCATGTTTTTCTAGAGCACTAGTATATTTCTTGTTAGTTATATCTCTCAAGTGCTCCAGCACACATTCTTTAAGGCACCTATTAGTTTTGCCTATATAGAACGCAAAACATTTAGTACAAAAGCTAAGATAGACAAGATGTTGTGTTTTGCAGTCTGCATAAAAATTAATCTCTATATTAAAATTTGAGGTGGGATGCAAGAAAACAGATTTATTATAGAGATAGTTGCAGGCCATACAATTTCTGCAGGGGAATGTCCCTATTCTTTGTGATAATGTAGGTTGTTTATTTGTACTTGATTTATAGCAAAGCTGTCTTTTCAGGGATTTTTTATTGATGAAAGAAAAATTAGGTTTCATCTATAATGCCTTCCAGCTCATGCACCGAGCGTAGAATGCTCCAATGTTTTTCAAAGATCCCACAGAATCTCCTAATGTCACTGGAGTAAGTCAATGGGAACCTAATCTTTGTGTTGGTATTTCTATGTGTGGTACTCTCCTCTTCAGTAGTTTCTGAGAAGAATGGTTTACCCTTGTGTCCTCGTTTTTCAGACATATTCTTAATGCTATTATTAATATCTCTATTGCTATAGCCTCTATCCTTAAATTCTCTCTTTAATACTGATACAGTGTTATCTAAACCTTCGCTAGTATTATGCAAATGGCTAGATCTCATAAATTGTCCCTTTATTACATTAATGCTTTTTATCTTAGAATTGTGTGATACTGTACTTAGAGATATGAAAGCATTTTTGAACTTACTTTATAGCAATATTTCAGGTCTAAATAATGAATATATGTTTGTAACTATGGACATTACTTCTCTGTTCACAGTAATACCGAATAATTGGGGTATTGAGAGAATACGTGATATACTGAATGATAAACAAGCATATAATAATACTAAGATCAATTTGATTTGTGAACTACTTGACATTATATTAGACAATAATGTCTTTACTTTCAATGAAAATTTTTATTTACAGAAGGTTGGCGTGGCTATGGGCACAGCCTGTGTGAGTAGCTACACCAACCTGGTATTAGTAGCATGGGAGAATGAATTTCGGCTACAAGGGAATATGTTTGTAGATAAAATTTTGTGGTATACATGCTTTGTCGATGATGTTTTTTTGCTGGGGGTGGTACGGTTGATGAGTTTCAGCAATTGATTGATTACCTACATAGTACAACACATTTTCTTAGGTTTACTCATCAATGTTCATATGAATCTATTGAATTTTTAGATGTCACTTTAAATAAATCACAATGTAAAGAGATTGTCACCAGTATATATAGGAAACCTAGCCACAGAAACAGTATCCTTCATAAAACAAGTATGCACCCTGGGCATGTATGCAGAAATGTTATAAAGGGACAATTTATGAGAGCTAGCCGTTTGCATAATACTAATGAAGGTTTAGATAACACTGTATCAGTATTAAAGAGAGAATTTAAGGATAGAGGCTATAGCAATAGAGATATTAATAATAGCATTAAGAATATGTCTGATAAACGAGGACACAAGGGTAAACCATTCTTCTCAGAAACTACTGAAGAGGAGAGTGCCACACATAGAAATAACAACACAAAGATTAGGTTCCCAGTGACTTACTCCAGTGACATTAGGAGATTCTGTGGGATCTTTGAAAAAAATTAGAACATTCTACGATCGGTGCATGAGCTGGAAGGCATTATAGATGATAAACCTAATTTTTCTTTCATCAATAAAAAATCCCTGAAAAGACAGCTTTGCTATAAATCAAGTATGAATAAACAACCTACATTATCACAAAGAATAGGGACATTCCCCTGCGGAAATTGTATGGCCTGCAACTATCTCTATAATAAATCTGTTTTCTTGCATCCCACCTCAAATTTTAATATAGAGATTCATTTTTATGCAGACTGCAAAACACAACATCTTGTCTATCTTAGCTTTTGTACTAAATGTTTTGCGTTCTATATAGGCAAAACTAATAGGTGCCTTAAAGAACGTGTGCTGGAGCACTTGAGAGATATAACTAACAAGAAAGATACTAGTGTTCTAGCAAAACATTTACAAGCTGAAAGCACACAACATGTTTTTAATTTTATGGTAATAGAGATTATTGGTAAAAACATCAGAGGAGGGGATATAAAAAAAACAAAGTGGAAGAGGCAGAACAGAAACGGATTCTGCAGTTGCAGGCAGATAAGCTCCCAGGGTTAAATAGTGCAGCTTCATTGAAACCTTTCTTGAATGCGAGACCTTTAAAACACTGAACAAGCATTATTTATAATATGTATTTCTATTTTTATATGTATGAATTTTAAGCATGTTTTAAACTGTTTTTAATATGTATTTCTTGTATATTTTGTCTTAATGGATCATTAATGACACCACAGAGAAAAAGTTTTTTGACTGGATATGTTTTGATTTAAATTTTATTGTCTTGTATGTGAATGAATTTGAAGAAGCGATCAGTTGTTGAATTGCAAAAGTGCTTATTCTTGTACCTCTCATTAAAGTTTCACTTTTTTGGAATTTGGATACCTATTCAGCCATGGTCAGTTTGTTTATTTTATTTTTGTTACTGCTCTGAGGTGTAAACCGAGCGTTTACCCAGTCTGTGGATCATTTTTCTCTTTTTATTTACATTTATCTCTTTCTCTCTTTCTTTATCCATAGCCACATCTACATTTATTTATTTATTTATTATTTATTGCATTTGTTAACTGGGAAAGTCTACTGGGCCTAGGTGAGCCCATTTTCAGTAGAAGCTCGGGGAGAAAAGCTGCACAATAACATTAATAGTACATACAAGAAAAAGCACAATATACAGTGTATATACAAGTCTCAATGCATGGAAATAAACATTAAACACAATGGTACAAGTTATTTGCAAACATTACACATCAACATTGTATGCAATTTGATCATTGAGGATGGAGTTAGTCAGGTAGAGTTGCAGTTTTAATTGTTACTTGTTGGAGCTTTGTAGGCATAAGCAGTTGAATTCAGCAAGTCAGAGAGAGCTCCTAAGTAGTGATATTGTAGAGGGATATAGTAGTGGATCAGGTGTTAGGAGGTACTATTTTGGCACAAGTACATTGTAAGAGAGAAGAGAGGTGTGATCTGAGAGACTTCCTAAAGAGAGCAGGATTACTGATTGTTCTGATAGAAGGTGGGAGGGCATTCCATAGTTTTAGATGGTAAAAGAGTACAGCACTATTTTAGATGGTAAAAGAGTACAGCACTTGACCAGCTGCAAGGTTAGGTTTTTTCAACTTTCAGCATCATTGTGTTTTTGGATCTTAGTGGCATGTTAGGGTGGTATGTAGTCAAAAAAGAGGACAAGGAGGGGCATGTTGAAGACTTGTATATGAGTTTATGTGCAGTGGTTAATTGCGAATAAGTGAGGTAGTGTGGGAGTTCAACCTAGTTTAGCTGTTGTAGAGATATGCAGTGGTGTGCTGAGTTTTTAGAATTTGTTACAAATTTGGAAATCTTGTAACATGAGTCCAGCTTGATTTTCAGGAAGGACTAATTATTGGTGAGAATTGGGGACACATTATAGTAGAGATGGTAGCAGTAAGGATGATGCTAGAGCTTTTTTAGCAGTCATATAAAGGTAGTATTTGTGTCTATAGGGGGTACCTAATTTTTGATGTGTTTTTTTTTATGTTACTATGGATATGGAGGTCAAATGTTAGATTTTCATCAATAATAACTCCTAGAAATTTGTTTTTTTGGAACAACTTCAATGAGAGTATTATTATGGGATTGGACAGAAAAATTCTTATGCAGCGTGGTAGTTTTTTTTGGGGGGAATACTAGAAGTTTGGTTTTACTGGGATTTAGAGTGAGATGGTTGTTTGACATCCAAGTTTCAGTTGAACTGAAAACATTTTGGGTAAGATGTAACTCAGATATAGATTTGGCAGCACAGATGATTGTAGAATCATCTGCATATTCAATAAATGAGCCATGGGTAAGGGTGGTGCGGAAGTTGTTAATGAATATACTGAAAAGGAAGGGACCTAGTACAGATCCTTGAGGTACACCTGTGGTTGTGTTGAGAAAAGGTGAGAAGGAGTGTTGCCATTTGGTGGATTGTTGCCTATTGTTGAGATAGTCTGAGAACCACTTTAAGGTATGGGGTGAGAGACCTAAGTTGGTGAGTTTTGTGAGGAAAAGGGGATGTGAAACCATGTCAAAGACCTTAGAGAAGTCTAGTAACAGTGAGGAGACTATGTAACTGGCACCACGAGCCCTGTTTACTGTGTACATAAAGGATATGAGAGCAGTACAGGTACTATGACCTGGCCTGAAATCATGCTGCGTGGGGGAAAGTATCTGGTTTTGGACAAGATAGTTAAGAAGTTGAGTGTGAATACATTTTTCTAATATTTTAAAGATGGGAGAGAGGGTAGTGATGGGTCGGAAATTAGAGATATCAGAGTTGTTACCACTTTTATGGAGTGGAAGAACAAATGCTTTCTTCCATATGTTTGGTATACTAGACTCCTGAATAGATCTGTTGAGGAGTATGCTGATAGGATAGGCAATGGAGTTTGCAGATAGTTGTAGAAATTCAGCAGACAAATTGTCTGGTGCGTTAGTACAAGGTTTGAGTTTATGAAGTAGTTTTTTATAGTGGAAGTTGGTATAGGTGAGAATAAGAATAGAGGAGTAGTAGAGGAGTGTGAAGTGGGAGGTTCAGCTGGGCAGGGGTCTATAGGTGGGAAGGTAGTGGTGAGTTTAGCTATGGTGTTGATAAAACATGAATTGGAAGGCGAGGCTATCTCAGTGGGAGTTTTATCTGGATTAGGGCAAGGATTATTATTTTTATCTGGATGGAGTATTGAATTGATTGTGCTCCAAAATTTCTTTGGTTTTAGTTTGTGTTTGTCTTGAAGGCTTAGGAAGTGTTCTTTTTTATTTTTAATCACTAGTCATTTTGCCTGGTTGCATAATTGTTTATATTGAATGAGGTCATTAGGATTTTTATTGTTTTGACAGTTTTTCCAAGCTTTATCCCTAGCAAACATAATTTGCTTTGTGTGTTTGGTAAGCCAGGTTGCCTGTTTAGCTTTTATTCTTTTTCAGCGAGGTGGGGCTAAACTGTTTAAAATTCTAAGAAATGTTGAATTAAAGAACTCAACAGCCTCATGGAGAGGAAGATATCTGAGTGGGGTCCAGTCGATCCTTTGTAAGATTTCATTAAAAGTGTTGGGGGAGAAGTGAGATAAATCTCTGGTTTGTTTAACTTGGTGCATGCTTAGGACTATGGTGGTCTTACGAGGTATAAAGACTGGTAAGTGGTCACTAATACTGTTAGGTAGTGTGCCAGAGGAGGAGATTTTGTTAGGACTGGAGACAAGTATCCAATCCAAAACTGAGCCACTGTCTGTTTTATTGTTGGGCCTGGTTATTTTGGTTATTAGTTGCATATAGTTATATAGATTTATGCTAGTGGAAGGGTCCTGATTAGAAATATCAAGCCAGTTAATGTTAACATCCCCTAGGATGATGGTTTCATTTGTAATATTATTAGCTGACCAAGCTAGAATGTCTTCAAGTATAGGAATGTTGTTGCCTGGGGGGGATGTATATGACTATGATACAAATGTTTTTACTGTTATTCATGTTTAGAAAGGATACTAGTATCTCTGCTGTTGAGAATTGTGGGACAGGTTTTGTGTATTAAACTACAGTGAAGGTGTTTGGGTATGTCAAGGTGATACCGCCCCTTTTTTATGTGGTCTGTCTATTCTGAGGCAGTTGTAATTATGGGGTAGGAATTCGGCATCTTTGATACAAGGTTTTAACCATGCCTCAGTAATGGCAGTGAAGTCTGGATTGTTTTTGTCAAACCAGGCATGTAGGTGTGGTATTTTATTTCTAATGCTTTGGAGCTTGATGGTGGTTTAGGGACTTAAAGGAGGTTGGAGAATTATAATAAGCTGGAGGGGGACCAGGGTTTGGATATATATCACCGCATTGACTTAGGTTGAGGTGGGTGGGGAGATTTACAGTTGCAGTTTCTTTTTAATATTGAGGAGATTGTTCAGAATTTAGTTTTTGCTGTGGTGGTTTTGATGGGAGAGGATTTTTAGTTTGATTTGTAAGATTACATCTATGGCATACAAATTAGGCCCTATTGAGGAATAGCTGGGGAGATATTGTATAAGTATGGTTGTTGTAGAAGAAGGTTTGTAAGGTATATGGGTTGTGTAATGAGATGTTAGTTGTAGAAGGAGATAAGAGATATAGAGAGAGAGCAGAAATAGAATAACTTTGGAGGTGGGAGACATTTTATAGGGCTGTGCATTCTTATGTGTCTGAGTATGATGTTGTTTGTAGGACTAATAAGGTGAATGGCAGTGATGGTGTTATTAGTAGCTGTGGGTAGGATAGGTAGAGTACTGAGTAGAGTTAGAGAGATAGTATAATAGCAGTAAGTAAAAAAGGAATTATGTGAGGTGGGAGGAAGTAATATGAGAGAAGGGTAGATGAAGTGTAGAATAGTATTTGGAGGTGTAGGGGATAGAGTAGTAAAGTAAGTGAGAAGTGCACAGATACTAGATGAGGTAGGAGGGGTAGGAAGTGGTGGGTGGAATAATGTAGGTTAGGAGGATGTAGTATAGGAAGGAGGTTGGATAGCAAAGTAGTCTGAGTTAAACAAGAGTTGAGAGCTTAAAGTACAGGTAGGAGATAGTTGTTGTGTGTAGAGGCTATGTTCAATTAATGTAAGGTAGTACAGTATGGAAAGTAAATATAGGAGGGCAGGGAAAGACATTGGTTGGTTGAAAGGTGATGGGCAAGGAGGGTAGTGAAAAAAGAGCAGATGACGTATTGCTATATTAGGAAATAGGGAAGTAACCTGGTGTAGGGTGGAGCAACTGGTTAACTATAAAGGAAATAATGTCAGGGTGGGTGGGAATAGGGGGTTAGGGTGGGGAGCGACGTGAGACCGAGTGTAGCGAGGGCAAATGGAGCAGGCTGAGCCAAGGAACTCAATTCAGAGCAGACAACACTGTTAATGGGAATGAGTCAGCAGGGACCCAAGATTACCTAAGCACAAATAAAGATTTAAAGTCCTGCAAGGAAAATGCAGTGGGGGGGGGGGGGTGCAGGTCCTAGAGTGTGAGTCTCAGTTAGTATTAAACAAAGGTACAGGAATACAAAGACATTTAAATGTAAGCCTACACTGGGTGTTTGTAATACACCAGAAAGCTGAAACTTTTAAAGAGTCCTGTTAAACTGTGAGACAGCTTGCAGATAGGTCAGACGAACAGGTATAAACACGCTGTTGCAGATTAACTCTAGTGTAAGTAGCCGCTAGTAAATTGACTGCATAAGAAAATAAAGAGAAAATAGGCATATAAATCTATAGTTGCTTAGTAAAGAGGGTCAAGATAGAGCAGATAAGGAAGGAGGAAACTCTGTTTTTTATACTTAAAAAAATAGTACAATGATTAGAGCAGTTTAGAGGTTTTGACCCACAAAAACTGCAGTGGTGGTGCTGCAGTAGCATTGTCGCCTCACAGTAAAACATTGTCCTGCTCGATTCTCAGCTAGAGCGTCTTGTGTGTGGAGACATGCGTGAATGAGCGTACCTTTGTTGAAGGTTGTGCATCAGGGCCGGCAACTCAACACGTAAAAATCTACTGCCAATCATTAGTGGACTGGAGTTCCACTGTGGCGACCCCTAACCGGGAAAAGCCGAAAGACACAACAAGAGGTTTTGACCCACAATCCTTAAATGAACATGTACATGGCAGTAAACAGTTATTTAAATTTAAAATTTAATTTTTTTACAATTGCGCTACTGAATGCTACATGAGAAATTTATTATTTTATTTTGTATATTATATTTGTACACTTATTGCACATGATTGCATTGTAAGTATGTAGGAAGATCTGGCAATTTGTTCTGTGTTAGCAGGAAAAGAAAAAGTTGCTCTGGTTGTGTATTTCTACTGGACTGAACTCCACGGCAGCAGATAGGGCATTTATAACAGTTTGGTGTTACTTTTCTAATGCTGCATTTATAATTGTTATTGTTAATGCAACAATAATGTATTACAAAGTATATCTATGTGTTATCTCCATTACAAAAGTGTTATAAGATCTGTGCTGATAATGGAGTATTAAATATACTTCATTTTTTGTTAGGGGGTTGATGGAGGGGATTGTAGGGCTGGTGGGGTGGGGGCCTAACTTGTTTGCAGTCATAGTGAGCACTTACATACAGATTGTGTTCATGTTGGATGCATACAGTCACAAAGAACTGAGCTCACAGCCATCCTGTCTGTTTATTACATATTTAATGTTTTGTCTGTTTTCTGTTTCATCTCATACATGGATATGGCACCCTAGAAGACATTTGTGCCCCTTAAGCCATCATATAGTGATGCAGAAAATAAGGTCATTATTCAGGCCTTAAGTCACCATGGAGAATTTCTGCTAGAGTTCTGTGTAGAGGTGACCAATCTGCCAGAGACAGCATATGGCATCAGGTGGGCAATGACCTTAATACTGTCGGAGGGCATGGAAGAACCTATTACTTGTTATCATAGATAATCCTGAGAGTGGCAATGTGGCACTCCTACCACCTGATGCTGGAGTATTAGTAGCCCATGATGATGATGGTGATGATGAACAGGCAGAGTGTGGGGGGTGCAGAGGGTCAGTCTGGCACTGAGGTTGTAACTCCCACATTCCCTGCCCATACTTCAGACACAGTATGCTTACACATACCCAAGACACAGAGGCATCTGATATAGGACAGATTGAGGTTAATATAGCTGATTAACTATGTCAACCTCAAACTGTCCTATATCAGAGGTCTCTTGTCCTAGGTTGCCTCTCCATGTAGCCATCATAAGGGCATGGTAGTGGTTCTCAGACGAGGCCTGCTGTCTGCTCTCCTCCTGATGCTGGTGTGTCAGTAAGTGCCGCTAGACGTATGTGTAAGGCTGTAGTAAAGGCTCAGATACATTTCCCTGGGCTTCAGAAGAGATAGTGTGACTAATAAATGTCATGCATTCTGATGTGAGTGACTCCCTGAACCATGAGGGCAACTCCTTAGACAGCATGAAAGACACACTGGATCAGGTAGTGCCTGTGATGGAGCATCTGTTAGGGGAGGGTGGGCATCCATGTGGCTGGAGAGCTGCTCCATCTTCTGGTGTTAGCAGGCATGGCCGTGCAAGATCCCACTAAGCAGTGACACTACATCCACTGCTCCATCAGTGATTGCAGTGTCCACACCAAGACATGATAAGCCACAGGGTCATAGTTCTGGATGTAGTCCTGATGAGACCTGATCCAGCAGACATCACTCGCATTCAGGTAGCACCTGACTTCCAGCTAGGGACATGAAAGTAGCAGTGCACCTCATGGCAGAAGGGGTTCTCATGGCCAGGGGCAATGACGCTGAGCTGAGTACTCTATCATGCATGGCTCATGCCTGTCCAAGGTGCCAGAAGACAGAGCTAGTACAGTGTTTGATTGTGCTCATGCAAAAACACACACATTGAAAAAAATAATTCACTTGCCAATACCACTTTGCAAATATGCAAACTATCTAAACAGTACTGTTGACGTCTATACACCTGTTGTTACTGGCCCTGAACACTGTACACTCTGAGAGAGACATGTTTCTTTCTTGTACACAACCACTTCTTTTGTATCAGCCTTGCCCTCCACCCCCCACCATGTGCAAATGATGATGACTGTGCCCTGCCCTTTGCACATGCCTTTGTGACCTATGCACTTAAGCCTGATGCACACAGTGGATAGCTGATGCTTGCTTATTCATAAGCTTGGATTTATCAATATGTATTGCAGAGCTAAATTCTTGATTTCTTGTTCCTACTCATTTGTGAAAGGATTACTCCTACACTTGTTGAACTGAATCGAGTTTCAGTTAGTATTGTCACAACAACAATGGACGCATTAGATACTCCGGACTTACTTCTTGGTATAGTTGTGCAAATAAAGGTATAATTGACCTGTTCAATTCCATGTTTTATGGACAGTGGTCAACTGAAATGCTTGATGCAAACTATTGCTTCTAAGACATAACTGTTATTTTGCAAATTTACATAGATCACAATGGAAATGCGAGGAGATAGCTGTCCCAAATGTTACAGTAGAGGATTTAGTTCACTTCCTTGTTATTTGTGAAACATCCCATAGAGGAGATATTACTGACATAACTGTACACCTCAGACAAAGGTTGATCCAGGAAGTTAGAATTAGGGAGTCTATCTCTACAGAGAGACAAGTCACAAGCAGACTCCCTCAAGGGTTTGTCCTGGGACAGCTCCTTTTTGACATTTTAAACTGCCGCGGTGGTACGACGTTAGCGTTGTTACCTCACAGCTTGGCTTGGGTGTGCCTTCTGTGTGGAGTCTGCATGTCCTCCCCACAGTTGGGTAGCGTTCAAAAGACATGCATGCGTAAATGGGCATGCCTTCATTAAAGGTTGGGCGTCGAGCTGGCAGCTTGGAGTTTCGTAAAAAAATCTACTGCCAATCTTTAGCGGACCAGAGTTCTGCTGTGGTGACCCCTTACCGGGAAAAAGCTGAAAAACAAATAACTTCTGTGAAGTCATAGACAGTGTCAATGACCTTTGGCTGACTAAATCTGCAGATAATTGCAAATTAGGAGAAGTTATAGAATCCCCCACATTGATACAAATGTTCTCCAGAAAGGGCTGACACAGACAAATAACTGGTGTCAGAGCTATAGATTAAAATTAAATGCCTAGAACTGCATAATAGTATTTGTGAAGTCATCCACCCCTCTTAACTATCATATGGACAACACATCTCTAAGAGATGATCCAGTAGTCAGGGACTTGGAAGCATACATTGACAGTAATCTAGCCTTTGACCATCATGTGTCTACAGTAGTGAGGAAATCATTATATGTTGTGCAAGTTATAAACAAAGCTATGGTATCTATGTCCAAGGAGGTAATTGTTCCACTGCATTTGGCATTCATCAGACATATCATTGAATACAATACCCCCTTTGGCATCTACCTAACCAGACAAATCCACAATTGGGATGTCCACAGAGGTTCCTCACTAAAAGAATACAGGGGGTACCCCTGTATTCTGTCTCCTACAGGCTGTTGAGAGGAGATCTATGCCTGACATACAAGGCATTGTCAGACCCCACCCTCATGGACCTTTTGTATATCTAAAACAAACAGCACCAGAATTATCCGTTCTAAAGATTTAAACTTGCCTGTGATATAAATAGGATCTGCTGGTCAGACAGGTATGTATCCCAGAGACTACCCCTTCTCTAGAACAGGCTCCTCATCAATGTAAGGCAGAGTTCCTCCTGAACCCAATTCAAGTGCGACGTAGACAACTGGATGCGGGACAGGAAATTCATCTCTGGTTTGGCACCTATGTCTCTAATGGACACAGATAATCTGTAAATGGTTCATCTCCCAGGCCACTGCTTATAAATATTTCACCTGCTAAATCCTTGGTTACACTTATCAAGTGTACCAAAACTTGTCAGAGATTTAAGATGCATGGCTAAACTTAAAAAGACCCTTGTCATCATTTAGCCTAGTACACACCTATGAACCAAAGGTTCTGCTTATAATAGACTTATTTCCATATGAGAGTAATTAGTTATATAAAGTTATATACATTTTTTTCTTTCTTTACAGGTTCCACAATTACTTTGTCATCACTACAGGTAACAACTGTGTCCTTGGGGGTTGCCCTGTCTAATGCTATCAGAACACAACCATTATATGGTTATGTAAAGGTTTTGGAGTCTGACAGGCATCAGTATTCCTATTTGTATGTGCATGTGATCTGAGGCCTTTGACCTAGGTAGTGATTGCATGTACTTGCCTTTGCTTCTTAGTCAGAGACAGGGCATACTGTGCATTTGTCCATCTGCCAGCACCATCTGCAGTTGGTAGTTCTTCTTCATACTGCTCATCTATACCTGCTGCTGCTAGTCATGCCTGTGATCATTCAAACTGTGGTCCTGCCCCTTGTTGCCCTTGTTGAAGCTGTTTCCTAAGTATTATATTGTGCAACATGACCCAGACTGTAAGTATTTTGCCTAGGTCATACTGCAGTGTACCTCCTGATGTGTCTAGATAGTGGAACCATGATTTAAGCAAACCAAACAGACATTATATGATATTCCTAGTTTGAGAGTGGGCCTTGTTGTATCATTGCTAGGTGGGGTTATGTGGCTTTCTCATGGGTGCCATGAGCCAGGGCTCCAGTACATAAACTGCATCCCCACTAGATGCCCTTGAGGAATGTCACCCCTAGTAAACCCTGTATACAGGTCACAGGTGTGCCATATGAGTGAGTCTTGG
This sequence comes from Protopterus annectens, assembly GCF_019279795.1. Lineage (NCBI taxonomy): Eukaryota > Metazoa > Chordata > Ceratodontiformes > Protopteridae > Protopterus > Protopterus annectens. The sequence goes on from NC_056725.1 coordinate 1,899,789,188, forward strand.
AAACTGCCTCGGTTACCTGTACAGACATTGTAGATGATCCCTTGGGTATTACAGACAACTTGACCATTTACAGAGTGGAAACCTTTTCTGTTGATGTCCCTCCTTCCCTGTTCCCTGGGTGGGACTTTTATTTCTAAGTGTGTGCAAGCTATGGCTCCCAAAACTCCAGGGAAGTGTGTTATTGCATAGATTTCCTGCATGGTTCTTGTTCTCTCTTGTGGGGTGTGTGGGAAACAGATGTGATCCCTTGCATGTAGCTGCATTGCATTTAAAACCTGATACAATATTCCTGAGAATGATGCTTGTGACACCCCTAATATATCCCCTGTGGGTCTCTAGAAAGTACAGGTAGTTAGAAAATGTAAAGCTAAGCATACCTTTGTTTCCACTAGGATGAGTCCTCCAGAACTTTCCTGTGGCCTGAGATGGGGGCAACAGAGGTTGCATATTTCCTCCAGTGTTTCCCTGTCCAACCTATATCTCTCACCAATTTCTGTTTCATGTAGTCCATGATAAGTCAAACAAGGACTAAATGCACTTCTTTTTGCCTGAGGTCTGGCAGCAACAGTAGCACTCGGATTTAAAGCTTGTTGCACATACAGCATAATAGCAGCAGCAGCAACCTCAAATATGCTTCTTTTTTCTAAGTGTAATCCTGCCTGTACTGCAAAGGGTTTGGTCTATATGACAAGAGCCTACACTGAGTGAACACGATTGCTTTATAGCTACATGAATAGCTCTGCCATGCTGGATTGGTTAAGTAGCATGCACGTCAGCTCTTTATACTTTTATTAGCATATTCTGTCATTTATCTCTACTTGACATGTTGTGTAGAGCTGTTTAATGACTACCAAATAGCACGCTTGCATGCTGCCAAAAGGATCACTATGCTTCATGTAGCTGTTAATGAATCTGGCCCTAAATTAGATAGTGGTGAAACCTTTTTTCCCCAGGAATAACCAACAATATGCTTTTGTTTCAAGGTTGAACTGTCAGTCTACTCACACCTTCATGGTATGAAAATTTCATTGAAACCTTAGAATGTTAAACTAAAGTCAGATGGTTTATAAGTATTTTACCTTGAAAATGCATGTAGTCTCTAAGGTTTCACCTGTATTAAATATACAGTGAGCTTTTTCTGCACATCAAAAGGGATTGAGGCATCTTTGGTTATTAAATGATAGCTGTTGCACATTGCTAAGAATAACCCTGCTACTGTGAAATATATTTAATTAGCTTCCAGTTCAAGATGCCTCTTCCTAGCTGTACTACTGTTGTAAAGTTGTATCAAGAAATTTATTGTCTAATAAACCATGAACACTTATTTTGCTATGGCTGCTATTCTCTTGAATCTTTGATTTCTTGTTAAACATGTTAAATCATTTAAGGTGCTTGAATCTCCTTTCAGTACATAATAATTATCTGTAATGGATAAAATGAGATTCATGAGAAATGTCAGTTCATAGCTGTAAATGACACTATTATATACTGATATTGATATTAGCGATAGTAGTAATGAGAGACAGAGTGATCCAGTTGGAGATAAAAAAGAAATCACACAAAAGAAGAACAGTTAGCTTTACCACAGAGTTAAAATTGATACTAAAGAAATACTGGAAGAAAAAGTAAGCATTATAGACGAGAAATTCACCTGTGATTAAAAAACATAGTTACCTTTTTTCTAAATTATGTTTGGACCAAAACAGATCATCAGATAGTTTGATTTCAGCTATAAAGAAGCTTGGTGAGAAGCAATGACAGAAAGTAGGAACAGATTAAGCCAGACAATAAACAAGATCTGTATCTACTGAAAAGCTGAACACACTACAAAGCATTGCTTTGTTCAAGTTTTCCCCTCTCCCCAATTAAAATATCTGAAAATGTGTTCTTAGTATTTAACTGTCCGTGTCCTGTAAAAGAGTAGCACTCTATCAGGGATTATATTCTCTAACTTTTACTCAGTCGGTGCTAGAAGTGGGTCCAGTTTTTCTTCACTTTAAACTGGATAAACTGGGTAATCAACAACGACTGAACAGCACCTGATGTTCAGGATGTCCCCAGTTTTATTTCGATATTTTGTAATGGTGCAGTATCATTTAATGACTTTAATTCTCATTGTAGCACAGAGAGATGAATTCATGACCATGATCCAAATGACTTGAGACTGACTAGAGATATAGGTGTTGGAGGAGCTTATTCAGCAGAGTGAGAGTTAAATGCCACCTTGTCCATTCTGGATGAGGGAGACAGCAAGTCCCACTGTGGTACTACTGGCTGTAATAAAGAGTGATATTTTTCCAGCAGCAACAAGGACATAATGAGGGTTGTACCCCAACCGATTCAATCTATAGTAGTGTCAGGCATACACAGGAGTATCAATGTTTTAGAGGCAATTATTAAGAGCTAAAGCCATTAGCAAATGTAGGGTAGTAGGAATTAGAACCAAAAAGAAAACTGAAGTCTGAATGTATGACAGCCTTGCATGATCTGCCCTTACCCAAAGATGAGTGAATGGGCTGGTTGAAGCACACAGGAGGAAAATTTATTGTCGTGTGGCAGGTATAAAGGTATAAAATGCAATGTAACTCATGAAGATAAAGATCATTTCACAAAGATTCATGGTCAAAGTACTAGACTCACTGTACTTGTGGGACATTTTAAGCCTAGCCAATTTCTCTCAAGGGTAAGAATCAAACTCTGCACCTTCTGTTTGAGATGTAAACACCTTAATCATTATGCCAATTCCTAACCACAAAGCAATGAGAATCCAAGTCATTATATAATACCCAGCTTGGAACTTCCAGACTTCTTAGTCTTAGACTGCACTCAACAAAAATCCACTTTTCCATTTAATTTCTTAAGTTTGTATATTGTTTGCATCTAAATATGTCACTGATTTTATGAATCAAAATGTAACAGAAATTTGATCTGCAATCACCTCTAAAAATACCTGTGCAAATAATCTAAAATTAGTTATTTATACTGCAGATGTGTGTTTCTGTGCATAAAAATATGTGAAAATGTATTAACTTTTTCTTAAAAGAAAATGGCAGAGGAAGGGTATGGAATTTCTAATTGAAGTGTAAGGTGTAAGTTCCTGCCTTTATGTGTCAGGAAGCCAAGGGCCATAAAGGAGCAGTTAGGAGATTCTACAACATAGGTGGCTAGCCAGATCTATAAAAAATGTTTATTATTTTGTAAGCATAGAAATCCAGTTTGGTTACATCTGTGTGTTCTGTATATATAAAAAAGATATAAACCAGAAAATAGACAACTGTTGAGCTATGTCAGAACACGTGAGAAGATCCCTGGAGCCTGTGACTTTAGGTTTGTTCTAAACACTTGCATCTTTCTGCCTGGAAATAAAAATAAGTTAGCACTGCTTAATACTAGAAACCTAAACAAGACGTTGCTCTACTTACAGACATTCCTAACACTTGAAAATATACATATTTGCATAGTTAATTAAACACAGTTTCAGGACAATGAATGCACCACTGCAGAGCAGCATTTCAATGCTCATCACTCTTTCAGACCCAACATGGAAAAAGGAGGTGTTATTGGAGGGTGTGTGTGCCTATATTCCTAAGAATCCATTTTTCCTCTAGATTCATAAATCTGAACTATGACCTTGAACTTCTCCATAACCATATCATTATCATGGTAAATAAAACTGTGTACCATATTATAACAAATATACCCTTCCATGTCACCTGCAGCCCATGATGCATATTTTCACAATATGACATCCATCCATATTAAGCTATTCTATTGAGAGAGTTCAGCTATTCCACCATTAACTGGGAAATCTACAAAACCTCAAATAAATATGTACAAAGATTCCAGGACTTTATTAATGTTAGCTCCATAGACCAAATTGTTCAAGCCCCAAATAGGACTTCAAAAATATTAGACCTGGTTCTCACCAATATTACCATCATATGTTCAACACCAGCAGTTACCGTGTCACTGGTGAAATCAGACCACTGTTTGGTAACACTCAGTATGAGGGTTAAACCTGATTTACCAAAAACCCTTCTGTTTTTAGAGACTTCTCTAAGGTAAATCTAATCCAGTGAACTAAAAACCTGAAGAAATGTAAGCAACCTCCTCATTTCAATGACCTTATCTCATATGCTGCCACATCCTCATCTCAATGACCTTATCTCATATGCTGCCACATCCTCATCTCAATGACCTTATCTCATATGCTGCCACATCCTCATCTCAATGACCTTATTTCATATGCTGCCACATCCTCATCTCAATGACCTTATCTCATATGCTGCCACATCCGCATCTCAATGACCTTATTTCATATGCTGCCACATCCTCATCTCAATGACCTTATCTCATATGCTGCCACATCTTCATCTCAATGACCTTATCTCACATGCTGCCACATATTCATCTTAATGACCTTATCTCATATGCCGACACATTTGCAGATAATTTCTATGCCTAGCTCAAAGCATGCATCAAGGCTTCTGCCTCCATAATACGTAAATACAATGCCAAATGCAGGAATAAACCCCTATGGTGGAACCCTAGTATAAATAAACTATACAACAAGAGAAAGAAATGTGTGGCACATAAAAAAACTGAATACCCCATCATCTAGAGATTAACTGAACAGATCAACAAAGAACTCAGAAATAAAATCAAATCCCTGTAAAGTAAGTATGAATTTAGAATTGCTACCTCTGCTAAGAACAACCACAAAGCTTTCTTCAAACTATGTCAGAAACTTTAGAGGTAATACCTAGCAACACTCAGAGCTAATACATAACAGCAGTACTTACTCAGCCCCGAGAACATAGCCAATATATTAGCAGATAAACTCAGTTTACTCCCCTATTCCTTTTTAACCTTTCCCAACATATTAACACACCCACACCATCCCCCTCACATCATCTCCAAGCAAGTACATGGGTCCTGATAATATTCCAAATGGCCTTCTTGTACTCACCAGACACTGTCTGGTAGACTTGTTAATACACCCATTTATTTTCAACCTCTCTGCCAGATTCATGCCAGAGGAATGGAGAACTGTGGCAGTCACCTCATTCCAAAAGTGGGGATTGACTACTGATCCAGGAAACTATTAACCTATAAGATTCTTATCTGCAAAGTGATGGAATGTATCATAATGGAACTTATTAAAAATTACACTGGTGATCTCCAATCCCTGAGCCCTACCCAGTTTGGGTTTGTTAAAGGCAGACCCTGCTGTCTGAACCTGGGGAACATCTTTGAATATGTCTTTGTTGCGTTATACTTAGGCAGACAGGGTCAGACTACCTACCTGGACCTATAAAAGGTCTTAGATACCATCCCACATTCTAGTATTATTGACAAGCTAATCAAGCTAAATGTAAAGCCCTATATTACCTGCTAGATAGCAAATTGGATAACTGACAGAACCCAGTTTATTAATGTAGAAAGCATGCTGTCTTTGACAAGACTAGTTATCAGTGGTGTCCCCAGGTATCCCGAGTAGGACCACTTCTCTTTGGTACTTACTTTGCCAAGGCTGATAAGAAGGGACTTTTGTTGAGCAATCTTGCAGATGTCTATAAACTTGGGCATATTATTAGCTCCTCATCTGACTTCTAAATTCTTCGGGGGGTAATACACACCAATAAGTGGTGTCTGTACCAAGGCCTAAACTAAATGCCAATAAATGTAGCATTGTGTCTGTTGGCAAAAGTGGGCCCTCATGCACCTACCCCACAGGTTATACCCCTTTGAAAACTGGGTCATCCATTAGGGACCTAGGCACTTTCATTGACAATGAACTATCCTTTGATCACCATGTTCCCACTGCTGTTAGGAAATCATTTTACCTTACCACACTAATTCACCAGGGACATTTCTTCCTGATATTAGGAAATTATCATTCCTCTCTACTTGCCCCTCATCTGTCACATAATAGAGTACAATGGTCCCTTTTCTTGAAGAGTGCTAATGAAGAACTTTGCTTGACATAGTTGGGTAGCCTGTTCCACAGTATGGGAAGTCTCTGGGACAGGAATCTATCCCTCCAGCATGTTCTGTTTATTGTGGTGACAAGGTTTAGGTCCCTAGAGCATGTAGCTCAGAGGGATTGGGATTTCTTTAGGTGTAGCATGTCCAACAGCTCTGGGTTTGACATAGCTTTATATGTTAGGCAGAGATCACCTCGGAGTAGGTGATATGCTACGGAATAAAGCTGGAGTTTTTTGAGACGGTCAGTGTAGAGCATTTGTTTGAGGCCAGTAAAATCCTCTTTGTGAGGTACTTCTGTGGCCTTTCCAGCTTCTGTAGATGTCTTGTGAGGTACATTCCAAAAGGGGCATTGTACTCTATAATAGATCTAATGAGAGTTGGGTAAAGGGGAACAATGACCTCTTTTTTCCTGGATGAAAACCCTTTTATGATGTGTGCCATGTAGAAGAACTTCCTGACTACTGTGGTGATGTGACTATCAAAGGAGAGACTACTGTCCACCTGGGTCCCAAGGTCTCTTATCACACATTCGGTGTGAAGTAGATTGTTGCCTATGTGGTAGTTCATGGGTACAGAGTTTTTACCAAAGGGGATGACACTGCACTTTTTGGCAGTGAGCTTGAGGCCATGGCTCTGACACCAGGCATCTGTCTCAGTGAGGCCCTTCTGTAGAATGTCCACATCATTTGGGGACTTGACTATGGCTCCTAGTTTGCAGTCATCTGCAAACTTCATTAGCCAGAGGCCTTCTGTGTTAGCCTGTACTTCAGAGAAGTAGATACCAGACAGGAGAGGTCCCAGGACTGAACCCAGTGGTACTCCACTTGTCACTGGTTTGAGGTCAGATTTGGAGTCTGCAACTTTTACAGTGTGGATTCTGTCAGTGAGCCAGTTGGTAGCCCATCTTGTGACATAGGGATTTATACCTAGTTTAGTGAGTTTAGCTATAATTCCAGAATGGGGGATGGTGTCGAAAGCCTTGGCGAGGTCAAGATAGGCTGTGTGGAACCACCTTACCCTCATCTACGGCTTTGGTGACTGCCTCAAAGAAGTCGATCAGGTTCAGGAGGCATGATCTGCCTTCCACAGATGTGAACTGTATGGGATCCAGAGTTTGGAGGTTACCAATGTCTTTGTTTATGAGTTCCATGATGATATGTTCCATGGCCTTGCAGACCAGGCTCATCAGGCTAATAGGTCGATAGTTCTTGGGATCAGTGGTGGCTCCCCCTTTGTGGAGTGGGATAACTGTTGCTGTGCCCATTCAGTGGGCACAAAGCCTGATGCAAGGCTATTACTGAACATGGTGCTTAGGTGAGGAGCCAGTTCATTCAGAAGTTCGTGTAAAATGCAGCCTGGGATGTTGCCCAGTCCCATGGATGCTGTGTTTTTGGCTTTAGAGAGTGCAACTTTTACCTGTGTAGTTGTGATTACAGGGACTCTGCATTTTTCCTGTATAGATATGGGCCCTTTAGGGGGTGAGGGGGGGGTAATGTTAGCACTGAACCTATCTGCCAGGATGTTGTCAATATCCGTTGGTTCTGTAATTTTCGTGCCATTGTACTGTAACTCAGAGCAGATCTGGGTGTTGCCATCGAGATTCTTGACATAGCTATAGAATGCTTTGTGGTTGTCCTTAGAATTAGTGGTGATTTTGTTTTGATAGCTAGCTTTGGAGGATCTTATAAGGGATCTCAGCTTCTTGCTGAGGCTGACCAGGGAGCTCCTCCACTCATGGGATTTTACTCTCTTTTGCAACAGTTTCTTCCTTCTGTTGTACAGTTTGTTTATGGCAGGGGACCACCAGAGTGGCTTCCTTTTTTTGGAGGATAGCATCTTGGTTCTGTTTGGGATAGCACAATCCATGCATTTGTGTAAGTGCTTATAGAGTGCATTTGTTTAAGATTCAGCAGTTGTAACTGTATTGTCCATCTGCATGGATGTCATGAAGGTCACCACTTCTGTCTTAAGAAGCATGAAGTTGGCTTTGGAGAAATTTTTTACCATGGTTTCCTTAATGGGGGGTGGGGGTGGGATGTGGATATCAAGGGTGATTACCTTATGGTCGGATCGGATCAACAAGGAGTTGACTTCAGGTCTGGAACACCATTCACTCATGTTGCTAATGACTAGGTCTAGGATATTGTTGCCCCTGGAGGGGGTGTGGATAAGTTGATCCAGGGCATTGGAATTAATGAATTCCAGAAAGCGTTGAGCTAAGGAGTTGGTACATGAGTAGTTTTCCCAGTTAATGTTGGGGTAGTTGAAGTCACCCATTATTAGAGTGTTTGGTTGAACCCTAATATTTTCCAGTACATCAAGAAAAGAGGAATGGGAATCCTGGGGCAAGGTGGGGGATCTGTAGCAAGCTACAATTTGGATTGCAGTTTTGCCCATAGTTAGTTGCACTTGGATAACCTCAGATGCAGTGTGCTGAGTAATTAGCCTGGAGGTGTGGATATCCTTAATGAATATGGACACACCTCCGCCTTTGGTGTTTCGGTCCAGGTTACATGGCCGAAAAGTGTGGTATGAGTTATAGCCTGGTAGTGCAGGGGTGCTCTCTGGAGCCTTGAACCAGATCTCAGTCACTGCACAGATATCGATGTTCTCCATTTTAAGGAGTGCCTCAAGTGAGTGCATTTTGAGATTTAGACTTCTAGCATTGAGTAGCATTACCCTCAGTTATTGCTTGCCTTTTCCTGTTACGGTGGTGAATTTGTCATTTGAACCTTGCCTTAAAAAGGCACTTTTGGGGTGGCAAGAGCCTTAGCCAGTATCTGGAATCCCAGGGGCGACAGGTGCAGGCCATCTGTGGCAAAGCATCGTGGTCTGTCAACCATGTCACCCCAAGCAGGCAGATACTGGATCCCCTGAGAATGACACCAGAAGCTTAGACAATTGTTAAAGTCAATCATTTTGTCCTTGTACTGCGGTATCATTCTGGGCGATGGCAGAATGCTACTCAGGCCTCGGGTCATACCTGCCTGGGCTACAAGATCGGAGAGCTCTTCCATGTCTCTTTTCATGTAGTCCAGGGAGGTACATCTCAGGTCATTCACACCAACATGGACAATGACAAAGTCATAGTTGTACTTATTGTGGAGTGACCTGAGTGCATGGGCTATGTGGCGGATCTTGGCACCCGACAGGCAGCTGACAGTAACCTTCTCCTTGTTTAGCCTGGTGAGTGGGGACATCAGTGTGCCTGACTATAGAGTCAGCTATGACTAGTGTGTTGGGTGCGTTGTTTTGCCTTATTGGCTGTGGTTGAGTGGCACACTGAGTCTGTGGGTTATGTGTCATTTGGGTTGTGTTGGGGGATGGAGGCTGCTTGCGTTTCTGCTTTGGAGGTCTCTGTTGCTTAGACAGATTATTATTGAGAGCCTCCACGAATGTTTTTGTGTTGCTATGTGTGGATTTTGGTGGTGTAGATTTAGTGAGACTATGTGATGAGTGTGGTGTGGTGCAAATGTTTACCTTCTCCTCTTGACTGTCAAGTTCAGTCTTGGTTGGAGAGAGCTTTACCTCCAGTTTGGCTAGATAAGTACATCTCTCACAGGTTGTAGTGTTGGGTGGTAGGAGGAGAGGGTTGTCTGTGTACATGAGGCAATTTCTACATTCCCTCAAGATACCCAGATTCATCAGATAGACAGGAGAGAACACTGGGAGCTGACCCTTGGACATGCCTGAATAAAAAACTATTTTCCTCTAGATAAGTGAGGAAAGTGAGTACAAGAGCTGTTTTTCTCTAAGCAAGTGAAAAAAGTAAGTACAAACATTTTTTTTCTGTTTTCCTCTAGGTAATGAGGAAGGTTGAGTGCTATAGTAATTAGTAGCTTATTTAGTGCTTACAAGTTCTGAACAAGTGCTGAGCACGAATAAGCAAATTTAAGTGCTAAAACTAAGAATTTGTATCTGCACTAGACGAGTTACAGGACAGAAACAATTGGAAATGCAGGCTTTCAAATCAGAAAGTTGAGAGAAATGGAAAAGATTACCCAAACGGCCAATAACTACAATTTCCGGGCCAGAACCACTCCTTATGTGGTAGACAGGTTACCTAATACTTACCACTCCCACTGATAAGCCAAAAGGCTTCCCTCCAACACAGAAATGCTTGGGGGGGCGCAGAAGCTTATATACAGTTCTGGATACAGCAAATCTGTATCTGGAACACTAGTTACTGGAAAGGTAGGAAACAGCCTTACAGTTTTTTTTTTATTTTTTTACAGAAAAGTAGCTAAAACAGCAATAAAAAAAATCCACATGCAGTGCAAGCTAGCACACTTGAGTATGTAGCAATATTAGACTAAACACAGTTTAAAAAATGCAATTAAATTAAAAAGGACTAAAAGCAAGTGCACAAAGAGTTTATTAGGTAGAATGTGGTAAAGAAATGGGACTGGGGGAATGTCCCAGATCAAATCTACAGTGGGGCAGGCAACTGCAAAAGCCACCAAATTTCAGTTTCAGCAGAGATCTAAGCAACAATTAACAGTACAAATCCTAAAACCAAAAAAATATACTCAGCTCTGTATATTTGCAGCTAGATTGAGAAGCAGTCTCTCAGAACACAGGTTCCAGCAATGAAATACAGACTGTTACTTACAGGTCTAATTTTATGCAAGTGATCCTTGAGTTAGATAACACACAAGCTGTGAAAACCAGTTAGACCAACTGAAGACACAGAAGAAAATAGGGGGAGATGGGGTGACTCAAATCCTGCACCTTGTGTTTGTAAGGCAAACACCTTAACCATTAGGCCACCCTCCCTATATATATATATATATATATATATATATATATATATATATATATATATTTAGACTCCATGGTCGCAAAAGTTCAGAGAAAAAACACCATGCACATTTAATCAGTGCTGTAGCAAAAATACAATCATTTGCAAATCTGGGAGTACCAAGAACCAGAAGAAGGACAACCAGTAGAACCACCACTGCACTTTATTAAAATTCGGTAAAATTCAGTAGTTAAGTGCTTTCATCCCACAAGGGACTTCATCAGAACTACTAAAGAAATCAGTGAATTCACTTAAACATGCCTTATAAAATCACATGACCCATGAATAATTCATTAATAAAATTAGTTGTTATAAATATCTAACCCACCATATGTAACTAACTTTAAATAAATGAATAATTAAATTAACATTCCAAACTCTTTAACTTAGGAAAAGGTGTTACGGAACTAACCTCATTAAGCCCTGGAGAAACATATGTATTTAACCCTGTTGCTACATAAGCTCCCTAGCTAACAAATGGCCTTCAATTATTCTACCCCTATCGTGTTTTTAACTTGTTCAATAATAATGTATATGACGTGCTGGAAAATCTTTTAACATGCTTAAACAGTGCATTAGTATCCCTGCCCCTCCTAATATCTCTCTCATGTTCATAAATTCTATCTTTAACTTAAAAATATATAAATGTGAGACCAAGTGGGGCTATTTATTTAGCCAAGTGCCAGTTGTGCCCTGTCTTTTATATAGGTAAAACCATCAGGAAAGTTTATTTACATAGGGTTGAACTGTTGGGTCAGAGCTAATACACACCTCTCTCAATCCACAGCTCACTTACCTTCTTTGACAGTCATGACTGATTGTCACAGGTCTTATGTCACACAATCCATCCATCTTTTGGCTGGATGCGTTTGTCTTCTCTTTCCCTCTTCCTGTGTATCCCAAATCTGTTTTATCAAAGCATCATGTGACTGAACTACCACAATCTGTTCTCCTTCAGTTTCTCTACAACTACAGCTACTTTTCCTTCTCCGTGAATGTCTTCATTCCTTTTTTGGTCTCACAGTAGGCATCCTACTACCCGTCTCAGGCACTTCATCTCCATCACCTCAAGTTCCTCCACTGTTCTTCATTGCTGCCTAGTTTCTTATGCCATACCAAAGCACTGATCACACCACTCTCTGCACACCTTACTGCTCATTGTATTTGTCATCCTTCTGTTACACACTATTGACACTTTTTGATTCTAGCATTAATATCTTCATTCCAGCTTCTCTTCCCCTCAAACACATCTCTCAAATACTTCAGGCTGTTAACCTGTTCCACTCTTTCCTTCTGTCTCAATTTGTAGCTTCTTCTGATGTCCCACCACTCTTTGTCAATACTGAGTTTCATCTCATGTGTCTCTGGTTTTGCTTTCTTGTCACCTATCATTTGCTAAAGTTCCTGTTCAGCTTTTAGTGCTACATTGTCTGCACAAGAATAGTTTTGTTGATTTGTCTCTTCCAGTGTAGTTATTGATATAGTTTATCACCCATATGAACAGGACTGGGGTCAGAGATGAATCAATATGCACACCTAATCCCACTGAAAACTCCACTGATGCCATTGTTTAAATTTGTTTCATTAGGTCCTTGCACATAGTCTGCACAAATTCTACCAATGTTTCTGGGGTTTTGAACCATGGCAGAACTGTCAAAATCAGGTCTTGGGACCATGTCATATGCTTTATGTAAGATTAGAAATACCCATCTGGATTTTTTCTCATCTTTAGTTTCTTCTCTACTGTCTCTCACTGTAAACATCTCACTGGTAATGTTATATTCTGAACTGAATCTAAACTGTCTCCCATCTTATTTTCTACCACTCTGCATATTTGTTTACCATCATCCTCTCCAGCACTTTTATGCAATATGACAGGTATCTGATACCTGTGTACTGCATGCAGTTGTGAATATCCCTTTTGTTAGTATACACTGGCACTAAAATACTTATTTGCCAGTCATCTGGAATGCACCTGTCTTTCCATACCATGTTGAATACTCTCAGCAGTCACTTCTCCCCACCTCACTCAACATCTTGATCATATCTGCAATGATTTTGCTAAGCCTGCAGCTTTTTCTGATATCATTCTCCTTAGCCCACTTCATATTCCCAGGATGGGTTCTCCTCCCTCTTTTATTTAAAGCTATGCATACAGCATTACATCTTTTATATGGTTTTCTTCATTCAGAAGCTTCCTGAAGTACTTTTTCTATCTGTCCCTAATGTCTTCTGTAGCAGTGAACTGATCATTCCTCCCATCCCTTATGAAGGGCATCTGCCAACTAACTTCTGTACCTTTGGGTTACTGCCTTATAAACTTATAAAGCTTTTTGTGCTGTCTGCTGAATCATTTTCTGGAAGGTGGTAGTGCTTCTATGACACCTTGTTGTTTGCCATTGTGACTGCACTCTTAGCTTCTTTGTTAGCCAACCACTATTCCTTCTTAGCCAGATCTGTATTTTGTATCTCCCTGGTCTTCTTACACGCCTTCTTTCTTTTGATAACTTCCTGGACTTTTGCAGTACACCACCAACTGTCCTTATGACTCTTATTTTTATTCCTGGCTCCACTCCATATTATCTCACATGCTGTTTTGAGATGTTGCCATTCTTCTGCAGCTCCCCATGTCCTTTTTTCCTGAAGTGCTACAGCCCTGAGTGTTTTTTTTGAACCCATATGTTTTCATTCTAGTCAACTTTCAGTTGTTTAGGCTAATCCACATTGCCCTTAAAGACTTGTCTGATTATTTCTTGCCCTGATTGTGCCCACCACTGGTTTATGCCGGAGGCCAACCATTTCAACTGTGATGCCTTTATAGTCTCTGATTTGATCCCAATGCTCTTCTTTACTGGGAGGGGTTGGCCGCAGTGGTGCAGTGTTAGCATTGGACCTCACCCAGTTTGGGTTTGTGAAGGGCCGATCTTGTCTCCTGAATCTGATTGACTTCTTCGAATCAGTCTCCAGAGGGTAAGGTGGTCCACACAGCCTATCTGAACCTCGCCAAGGCCTTCGACACCATACCCCACTCTGGAATCATAAATAAACTTACTAAGCTGGGCATAAATCCCTATGCCACTCGATGGGTTGCCAACTGGCTTACTGACAGAACCCAGACTATAAAAGTAGCCGACTCCAAATCCAGCTCCAGACAAGTGACAAGTGGAGTACCTCAGGGTTCAGTCCTGGGACCACTCTTGTTTGGCATCTACTTCTCTGACGTACAGGCCAACACTAAGGGACTCTGGCTAACAAAGTTTGCAGATGACTGCAAACTGGGAGCTATTATTGAATCCCCAAATAATGTGGATATTCTACAAAAGGGCCTTACAGAAACAGATGAGTGGTGCCAGAGCCATGGGTTCAAGCTTAATGCCAAGAAATGTATAGTTATCCCCTTTGGAAAAAAACATGTACCCATGAATTACCACATAGGTGGCAGGACACTAAACATCGAAAGTGTGATGAGAGACTTAGGGACACAGGTGGACAGTGGTCTCATCTTCGATAACCGCATTGCCACGACAGTCAGGAAATCCTTCTATGTGGCACACCTCATCACTATGGGCTTTTCATCCAGAATAAAGGAGGTCATTGTCCCATTGTACTCATCCCTCATTAGACCCATTATAGAGTATAATGCCCCATTTGGTATGTACCTCACAAGACATCTGCAACAGCTGGAAAGGCCACAGAAATACCTCACTAAAAGAATCATAGGCCTAAAGCAGATGCCATATGCTGACCGTCTAAAAAAACTGCAGCTGTATTCTGTGGCATATCGTCTACTCAGAGGTGATCTCTGCTTAACATACAAGGCCATGTCAAGCCCTGAGCTGTTGGACATGCTCCACTTAAAGAAATCCCAATCCCTCAGAGCCACATGCTCCAGGGATCTAAACCTTGTCATCACAATGAACAAAACACGCTGGAGGGATAGGTTCCTGACCAAGAGACTCCCCATACACTGCCCATACATGTCAAGCAGAGCGCCTCATTGACCCTCTTCAAAAAGAACCTTGATGATTGGATGGGAGATAGGAAATTCACCCCAGGGATCATGTCAGTCACCCTGCTAGACAGGGGTCCAGAGAAGTAAATATTGTGGGAAGAAATATCCAGGGAATTGTTATGGCTAGGCTTGCATAGGCCCTATTGCTGATAGCCTAGTACCATCCTATGAACCTATGAACCTCACAGCTAGAGGTTCTTCATTTCAATTCTTGGCTGGAGCACCCTCTGTGCAGAGTTTGCATGTCCTCCCTGCAGCTGAGTGAGTTTTAAAGACATGCAGGTAGGTGTGTGTGTGTGTGTGTGTGTGTGTGTGTGTGTGTGTGTGTGTGTGTGTGTGTCTGTGTGTGTGTATGTGCCTTCTATGAAGGTTGGGCACTGGGCTGGCAACTGACACCGCAGAAACCCTACTGCTGATCAATCTGAGGATTGGTGATCCACTGTGTCGACCCTTAATGTAGAAGCCAAAAGACATTGCTCTTCTTTACTAGGAGGAAGTCTACCTGGGTTGGATGCTGATCATTCTTGTCTGTCATGTTGTCACTTGTTTCTTTCAGTGGTCCATTTGTTGGTCACCATTAAGCCATTTTTGCACAAAAGACATCTACCATGGCCCCTTCTTCATTATTCCTCCATGTATTATCAGTGACTTACAAAAAGACTCAGTGAAATTAACTAAATCTGGGACACATATTAAACAGAAATGTTAACACTTGATACAATAAAGTGCAAAGGAGTTGCTATTAACATGCGACATGCAAAACAGGCTATTGTAGTAGACCCATTTGAGCCCTCATAATCAGCGGTTTCAAAACAAACAGAATAATTAATATTATCTAAGATTATAAATGGTTCACCTGTGTTGTAGGCATACCAATTGATACTATGTAGCAGTTTGGGTATTTCTTTTTTCTTTTTTTAAGTAGAACACTGGTTAATAAGACCAGTGTTATCCCTAAAGCTGTGGAAGTCTTATATCAAATCTTGTTTGAATTCATGCAAGTTTTTTCAATTGTAGAAATGAAAGGAAACTATTAGTTCTCACCCAGGATTCAAACTCAAATCTGCCAGCATTAGCATTCTATGCTAGTATCACTGCTGCTGGATAAACAAGAGCCTCTGGATAAATAGGTGTTGGTGTTCCCCTTCACAGCTTTTTCCTTTCAGCTAAGAAACCCCCCTAGTAGAAAGGCATTGTCAATGTAAGCAAATATCCTTACCTATGGAGCAATCTAGCTATAATCTGATATGATTCAGAAACTCTGGGTTATTTAATATGTTTTTTCAATAGATAACATATGATGACTTGCAATGTCTTTATAACACTGTCTTTGTTTGATAGCCTTTAATGGTTGCACCATAGTCCTTTAAGGTTGCACCATTCTCTTAGATACATAATTTAAATTTCAAGTTAAGGAATGATGACTGATGTTTGGTAATGTCTTAAGTTAATATACTTTATTC
Source organism: Protopterus annectens (assembly GCF_019279795.1). Lineage (NCBI taxonomy): Eukaryota > Metazoa > Chordata > Ceratodontiformes > Protopteridae > Protopterus > Protopterus annectens. Next base: position 1,899,805,452 of record NC_056725.1, read on the forward strand.
GGATTTCTTGTTGTTCTTGCTAACTTTGATAGTAAATCTACATTCCTTATGAGAGCTGATACCTCTCTTTCTAAAAATAGAATATGCTTTATGTAGTATATGACATTCTGAATTATTTATTTTATTTGTTTATTTGACATTTGTTTACCAGGAAAATCCGACTGGACAAGAAAATGCCCATTTGTAGTGGAGGTCCAGGGAGAAAAGCTCCATAATCACAACCTTTCAAAAATCAAGTACAGACATTTTAAATCACAAAGTATCATGTTACACTACAAAACATTACATGCAAATATTTCAAATCACAAAGTATCATGTGACACTACAAATCAAAAGTGTGAAAAAATGTAATGAGAATAAAACATCGAACATATGTTTCGTAGTAAAGTTTAATGAAAAACAACAAGTTGGAGAAAATATGAAAAAACTCAATAGTATATTATCTTTTACATAGAGTAGCATGTGATAAATGAGACCTGAGACAATTATAATAAGATATTTTAAAGAGATATAAGAGATTTTATGATTAGAGACAATATGGGGAAATTCAGCGAAGAAGATTATAAGAAGAATATAGGTTAGTTGAGTAGGGAGGAAAGAAAAAGCGGTTGAGGAAAGGTCTGTAGAGATGAAGTGGATAAGGTAAGTTAGCGTAAAAAACAAAAGAAATGAGTGGAGTAGGAGGCTGGAGAGGGTTGTGCAGTGTGAGTTCGGTTGAAGGGGTGAGAGAAGTATAGTAAGTTCAGCCAGGATTGGCTGAAAAATTCAGTAAGCAATATGTTAAGATTAGTTATTTTCTAATCTATTGGTACCTGTCTGTTAAATGTCACCCATGATATGACATAAAAGAATGGTGCATTATATCACCTTGTCAGACATTGTTAACCAGCTGCATTCCATGAAGGCAGAATCAGCAAGAGGGAGTGTTAGGGTATCAGTTCTTTTAGACAATAAGAACATAACTTAGCTAAGAACAGATGGGTTGGGAGGATTACTGTATGCTGTCAAGTTTTAATAACATACTTTCTTGGATGTGCTCATATAGCTCTCAAACTTTTAGTTAAGGACAAAAATGAAAAAATAACCAGGGACAAAGGCTTTAAATCATGGTCTCTTTTTATGAAAGTCAACAGAACAAAAGGATGTAAATTAATACTCATTCTAAGGGATAAAAGAAAGTCTGTAACTATAGTGATTGTTATTGTTTTTTTAGTGTATTCCACCACCTTTCTCAAAACAAAAAATACCTACCACAGGGGTGGCAGAGGTACATTTTAGGATTTACAGTTTGCCAAAATTAGGAATATTTAGGTATGTGGGCATAGCAAGGCTGAAATTGACTCTCTGTGCTGCTGCCCCCCCCCAAAAGAAAATATAGGAAAACTCTTGACAACTGTTATGGGGTTTTCTAGAGGTGAGGCACAGTAGCACAGTCGTGCAGCAGACAGAGGAGCAGCAGTTTCCCAGTTCAATTCTTGGCTGGAGTGCCTTCTGTGCGGAGTCTGCATAGCTTCCATATGTTCGGATGGGTTTCCTGCAGTTGCTCTGGTTTCCTCCCACATTCCAAAGACATGCAGTAGGTGGATTGGACCCTCCAAATTGGCCATAAGTGTGAATATGAATACCTGGGGACTCTTGATTATGCCGCCCGAAGCCTGCTGCCATCACTGTTATTCTCTATTCCTTCCAAGTCCAACAGGCAGTAGCTGATGTCATCACGCATGCCCTTTAGGCTGGTGATGCATAGTAACATCAGCCAAAAATGTAAAGTGGAGGTAACCGATAATACAAAAAAAGACTGGGAAATTCAGAAATTAAGGGGGTCACTCAGGAATTCTTGGTACCCCAATATTTTGCCCTCAAAAATGGTAAATACCGAGGAATTCAGTATACTTAAGAGGTCCAAATTATGTGGTGTTTTAACATGCCTCTCAACTGTCCAGATTTTTGCAGAATGTCCAGATTTTTGGCTTATATTTTTGGTCTGTTCCTCATAAAATTTGTGGTTTTCTAGCAAATCACCAGGATTATCTGAGGATTGAAGTCATTGAATAATAACATACTTTGAGTTTCAGACATCAAATCCTTCATAAAATGTATGTTAAAACAAACCCTGTTACGCTAGCAGCTTTCTAAGTTCGTAAGAGCAATATTTAAATATGTCCCTATTTTTCGTCCTTTGTTCCCCCCCCCCCCCCCCATTTTGGTGGACTTTGTCGAACTTTCTTGCACTAAGCGGTTGAGAAGTATGGTGGTGTAGAAGAACTACCGCGGCAGGGCTAGGTGTAAACTTTGGCTTTAGATTATTGTCACTGTTGAAGTGACAGCCCAACCCCATGTGCAAAACTGGGAAAAGGGGGTTACGGATGCAAGTAGTGCCATGCAATGAATCGATGATGCTGTTTTACTGCTATAGTCCAAGATTATTGTTTCTACTTTAAAAGTAATGATTACATTTTAAGTGAACTGACAGCAATGCTTTACCAGCTGTCAAATATTTTGTTACAGTTTAATATGGGACAAAGGCACACTGTACGATCTCTTCTCAGGCTGAGGACAACCGGAAGATCACATCATCTACAATATCGCTTGCCATCTGTGGACAGCTAATAAGTGCAGTAACTAGCACATCAGGAACTTTAAACTATTACCAGAGCAAACATGACCCCGAAAGATGCACAAGCACGGCTCTAAGTGAATAGGGTTGCCACCTTTCCAAATGCCCAAAGTGGGACATTTGTGCTACAAACATCAGATTTTGCAGGGCAAAACATACCCACGGCCAGTACAAAGGACAGAACGTCATTTTTTTGCCTGAATAAAAGTCTATTCTTGCAGCATTTTAGTTCCTTATTCTGTTTCTTATAACATTTAGGTGTTTCAGATACAGAATAACTGTTTTATGCAACTATGACATAAAATATAGAAAATAATTTTGTCCTAAACTGTCAGGGCATTTGCCACTTTTCTCACATTTTTTGCAGGACACAACTGCCCAAAGAGGGACTGTCCCTCACAAAGTGGGACAGGTGGTAACCCTATAAAGAGCTGTCTGCTGCAGCTGTATAGGGTTACCACCTGTCCCACTTTGCGAAGGACAGTCCCACTTTGGGCAGTTGTGTCCTGCAAAAAAATTGTAAAAATGGCAAATGTCCTGTGATTTTATGACAAAATGATTTCCTATATTTTATGTAATAGTTGCATAAAACAGTTATGCTGTACCTGAAACACCTAAATGTTGTAAGAAATAGAATAAGCAACTAAAATGTTACAAGAATAAGCTTTTATTTGGGGAAAAAAAGTGAAGTTCTGTCCTTTGTACTGGCCGTGGGTATGTTTTGGCCTGCAAAATCTGACGTTTGCGCCAAAAATGTCCCACTTTGGGCATTTGAAAAGGTGGCAGCCCTATGCTTCTGGCTTTTCTTAAACAAGTTCAAATTTATAGTCTGCAGATTCATTGAATCATTCAATGTTCAAATTTCAGTAAACATCGCATCAAGACATTGTATATATTTGTCTAGATGGTTTCATAAGAATGAATAAATGCGAAATCATGAATTTAACCCTCCTACAAAAGTTGTGGCAGAACAGAAATGCGGTGATTAGCAGTGGCCTGAATTCCGTACCAGGAAATGAAGGAACCGATAAACTGAATGAAAGCTGATCATCCAGTTGCCTTCAACAAAGAGCGGAACTGGATTGTTTGCATTCTTTAGTGTGCTCAATTTGCCATTTCTTAATGAAAAGCAAAAACGAAAGAAGGGACATGCCTTTGTTCTTGAACTCTAGTATGCAAAGCAGACTAGTGCTCACTGATGAAAGGAGTAAGCATGATGAATGGTAATTTTCCACAGAGCTCAGGAGTGGTCCTGGTAATTTAATTCCATATGATGTACATTTAATATGTGCTAGGATTGTGAGAAGTTTATCCTGTAAGGATCGACTGGGAATGCCAAGTTTGACATAATGTGGACCTCATGTAAGCAGCGCTGCATTTGGCTGGCACCCTATTTCCCCTGCTTTGGGGGGGCTGATGGCCAGTCCGTAACGCCTCAACATGGTAATCAGCAGAACTGGACTCCTGCCTCCCATGACACTGAACCCAGTCAGCTATATTTGGCTCTATACGACTATGACGCTAGGACCGAGTATGACCTAAGTTTTAGAGAAGGTGACAGACTGCTAGTTTTGGAGAAGTTAAACGATGACGGGTGGTGGTTTGCAAGAACCCTTCCGGAAAACAACCTGCATCCAGGGCAGAAGACAGAGGGTTATATTCCTGCGAACTACGTGGCACCAATTCAGACTGCTGAAGCAGAGCAGTAAGTAACCGTCCAGAGTTGTAGTACATCTCAGAGATTTTTGAACTGAAAACAGTCGTGGGTCTCTTTTATAGGGTTACACCGCAGACATCAGAAGTCACTTAACAAGGAACAGTCAGAGCTTATGCATAGTAAATAACTTTGCACGTGATTGCTCTGGCAATTCATCACTCACACTTTGTTATTTTGTTGTCTGTGAACACAATGGACAGCAACACACTCAAGTACTCCTCGGGTAGATTATGTCATAGAGGTAATGTTAGGAGAAAACAATTAATTCAACAAAAACAATGACAAATACGAAGTTCATGTTATGTCTTAAAAGAAGTATTAAAATCCAGTTGCATTAACCTTAGCTAACTGGAAATAAAAAAAAAGAAATACATTAATTAATAATAAAGCAATAGCAAGGTCAATTCTGTTGGTCCGCAGGAGTAAAGTTAATTCTTCAGTCATAACACAAAAAATATCTATCAGCTGATCAGTTAAAAGATTAGAAGAGTAACATAAATAATCATGTGTACACACTGTGCAGGAATATAACTGTTTTTTATTCAGAGAAAACAATATCTGAGACTGATAGTTAGCAAAGGAGATTATTGCCTCACTTTACTTTGATTGTTGATCTGTTTATATAGCCTGGGTGCCTTCTTTGTGGAGTTTGCATGGCATCATTGTGTCTCTGAGTTTTCACCGGTCATCATTTTCTTCCCAAATTCCAGTGACAGCCAAGAAGGTGAGCTGGTAAAGTTGCAGATTCTCCCTAGGAGAGAGTATGCATGAGCGTGTGTGTGTGACATCCACGACTATCTATTTGTCTGTGTGGTGTGAATTTTAATGTACATGTGTGTGGTGCATACGGTACCTTTCAACTGTCCATATTTTCCCATAAAATCCAGCTTTTTCATCTGTTCCTCATAAAATTTGTGGTTTTCAGGGAAATCATTGAGGACTGAAGTCATTAAATAATGACAGACATTTAAGTTTCAAACTTCAGATTCTTCAAAAACTGTATGCAAATACAAAACCTGCTATTATAGAAACGTGCCATGTTTATAAGAACAATAATTAAAATCTGTTCCTGATTTTGGGTTTTTGTCCCCCATTATGTTTGGCTTTGTTTAGATTACTTGTGTTAAGAGGTTGACAGGTATGGAGTGGTGTTCTTTTAAGGACTGCCTCCCATGTAGGGCTGATTTTTTTTTTGTCTTGTACTATTTGCTTGTGGGAAGAGGTTCTTCTTCCCTGCAACCATCAACTGGGTAAAGAGAGTATTAAAGATGGAAGAATGGATAATAGAGAAGTTTCCAGACTTATCCTCACAGTTAACGTTTTGAGTGGCTAAGAGATTGTTTTAATTACCTAGCACCCACAAGAATCTTGGTTGAACATGTCAAGGTCCAGCACTTCTTTGTCATTCTTTATAATGCACAGGTGACCCTACAATTAAAAAAAAAATAAATTTCCTTGCTCTGGAAATAAATTCATGTCAACATGTTGTCGAAAAAATAGCTCACAGACCACTACCACTAAGTAAAAGAAAGTTATCAAATGTTGCCATAGTATAACTGAAAGCCATGAACCACAATTAGGCAATAGTTAGTGCAAAACAACTGCATAATTACAGTATCTAATTTCCAGCTCTAATGAGGTTCATTATTTGTTAACTAGGTAAACCCAATGGACATAAGTGTCCCTTTTCTGGGACAGTGTGGGAGCACTACTTGGTTAAGTGACTTACTCAGAGCCACGTGACAGTCAAATGGAAGTGGAAGGAATCACACTTTGTATTCCTGACTATGGGTAGTAGCTCTTTCATAGCACAATGCTTTAACCTCTGGGCTAACCGGCATCCATCCATACACTATATAATGGTCAATGGATAAAAGGTTTCAGATTGCCTCTTGGTTATCAGTTATTCAGGATGTTCCTAGGTAAACAGACCTTGATGCCAAAGCTCAATAGATAACATTGAAACACCATTTACCAAATTATTAAAAACAAACAACTAGGCTTTGTTCCATGTAGTCTATCATCTTTTAGGATTTGAAACTTATTTAAATAATTAAATATAGAAACATAAAATCAGAGTGTGAAGCTAAGGGCTACCTCCTTATTTTGTACCATCCATCTTGCAAGAAACCTTGGCTCTGATACCTTAGAGCTTTCTTTTTCTAATGCAGAAAACCTCAGAGATGTCTGCATTAATGGTTAAACTCTTATTTACTTTATGGGTTATAACAAGTGTATGCAGTGTAAACATACCAAAAGGTGACAATGGCTTTGACTATTGACTATTCTTGAAGGTTATATTGGTTAACATGTTAGTAATGTTTTTAATTTCCATGGACTGGGAAATTTGCAACCTTTGTGATAGGCTTCTGTTTTACTAAGTGCTTATACACATGATTTTTCTTTACTGTATATCTCCATAACAAAATTTTAGGGATATGTACATTGAAGGAAAAATAATTATTTGCTTCTCTGTGTGGAAACGTGGAATGAGCAAGGCTAAGTGAATGAGTTTTAACAGTTGCAATATGAGCCGTTTCTGAAGTACAGCACTACCTCTGTCTGTAGTGCAGGAAAATTGCATTTATGATGCATCTAGTACAGTATAACTAAATATTAACCATGATTTTCAGTAATTATCATTTGAATGCATAGAATAAGGGTTTTATCCCTTTTCAGTCTATATCACTTAATTTAAATATGTATTCATCGAATACGTATTCATCGAACTCTAAACATCAAAATTCATTTCAGTGAACCTTGGACTTTTTTCCAGGGTTATGGACCACTTGCCCAGTAGCACTCCGGACCACACACCGCACTAAATCAAACCTACCCAATGGGTGGGCTTTGCCCACCTCCACCCCCAACTATATAAATACTACAGTGAGGAAAAGGGCAAAGTTGTGGTTGTGACCAAGGGCTTCCTAACCCTGGAAAAAAAGTCTGAGGTTTGCTGAAATGAATGTCAATGTTTAGAGTTCGGTGAATACGTATTCGATGAATATGTATTTTGATTAAGTGATATAGCCCCCCCCCTTTTCATGATTGTTTACTAAACGTAATGAACACATCACAACCATTGAAAGAGCTAACCAGTCTAAGTGACAGCACTCACATTCCTTCCTTTTTTAACATGTTTATTGAATCATCACTCAAGGCATAAGCAAACATGCTTCTTTTACATATAAAAAAATATTAACGTTCACAGTTATAAACATTATACATCACATACTTTCTTTTATACAATTAGTGTCAATCCAGCATTACATAAATTGGACAATTTCTGCCTTTTCTTAAACCTCACTCCTCAAAAACATTATTCTGCCTGTACAATTTCCATTTTTCTATGTAATTTATTCCTATACTTTTGTAGTTGGAGGTTTGAAAATGGCTAAGGTGTTTACTTCTCAAATAAGAAGTACATAGTTTGATTCTCACTAAGGGAAACTGGCTTGCTTTAAAATTGCCCATAAGGACAATTAGCCTAATACTTAGCTAAAGGTCCCACTTCTACTTCTTTTATCTCAGTTGCAATATTCACTACTTCAAATACAGTTAGCTTAGACTTTGACTTCCACTTTCTAGTAATTGCTTTCTTGGCAGTCACCAGAATTAAACTCCATCCCTTCCTCTACACATACTCCCTTGAGGTTACACTCATACCTTATCCACATCTATTCCTACTATCCCCTCTCTCACACCCTACCCTTCACTACTCTATTCTACACCTTCACCAATATAATATGTTACCATATTTCATGACCTGTAAAATATTAATAATAGTTATGATAATCACCTGATATGTAAGTAATGCTGCATCTTCCTAATATCAGGCTTTCTATATAATTTATACTTGAACACTTTGACTATATCACGTCTGTTGAGTTTTTATTCTGACAAACAAATGTTTAGTTTTCAAATTTTGTGCTTGAATGTTATGACTTTATTATATCTGCTAAGTTGTCATACTGACAAATCAATGTGTTGTTTTCATATTTCAGCTTGAATGTTATAGCTTATGTCTGTCTAGCTTTTCATTCTGTTAACCATATGTATCTGGAGCTTTCTCCCCGAGCCTCCACTGGAAATGGCTACTTCATGACCCAGTCGGACTTTCCCAGTAAACAAATGTCAAATAAATAAACAAATAAATAAATAATAAACAAGGCCTTACTTTGTCTGGGCAGTTTATATTCTATATCCAAACTAAAAAAAATATTTTCTTAGTTACACCCATTTGCTCACCCAATATTTCTGGCAGAGTACTCTGCAGGAATTTTTTTTAAATGTGCCAACTCATTAGATTCCCAAAACATATATTCCCAGTTACCTCTTTCTTTCCCATCACACCTCCAACATTTGCCATATACCTGTGGGAAAATTCTTTGGAGTCTGATTGGAGTATAAAAATAGCTTTGCAAGCACTTCCAAGCAAAACTCCTAAATCTTCTTGACTTTGTTGCATATTTGGGAGCAATACGTGTCCTTCAATTGTTTCCTTGAAAATTGCTTATCCAGTATCTCTTCCCATCCTTTTCTAACTTGCTTTGATTGATTCCTATAGTTCTCATGCAATATTCTATATGCCCTACTAATTAAGTTTTTAACAGCAGCTTCTGTTCTAGATTCAACAAACAACTACCAGAGCAGGTCTTTCACTTAGGATTCCCCTATCCTTTTCTATTTGCCTATATTTTGATATCATCTCTGCTAGAGGAGTCAATCTCTACTTTGAAGTCCAAATGTCTGCTTAGCCTCTCCTCATTCTGTTGCCTTTCACTCTCTAGTTATTTGCTTTCAATACCCTGTTTCCTTTGCCAGTTTTTCTCCAGTAAATTCCAGCCCTATTTTGCCTATTCTGTATACTCCTAATTACATTCATCTGTACTGGCAGAATCTCCTTTCTCCATTCTCATGTTGGTTTGGTTCTTAGCATGCTTTATGCTGCTTTATGAATATAATATTCCCTCTCTGTTTTAATTTCTCCAAGTCATTTGGCTTTCTAATACCATGACAGCAATGTACTCCATTCCTATGTCAAAGTCAAAGAATATAATATTCTGTATGAGTGTTGTTATTCTCCTTAAGGATCTGTATCCAACATTCACTGTGCCTTATTTCTTGACTTTCCCCCTGCTTCATCATCATCCCTTTCCACTTTGAATTATGCTTTCTACTTGTGTTATGTATATAAGCCTTAACTGTGTAGTTCTAAATCATCCCTTCAAATCAGGTAATCCTAAACGACCTTGTTTTCTGGAAGGACCAATGTATCACACTTGACTCTTGCCCTCTTCTCTTTGCAGATAAAATCCTTCAATTCTTTATTAATTACTGTCCACAGCTTCTCTTCTGGTTAATAAAAATATGCCTGACCTGTATATGAAGCTAAAGGGACTAAAACATGTTCACTGCTTGTATCTTGCTATCTGTATCCATAAACACAAGCTTCCAATTTCTCAGTTTTTGTATTATTTTTTGTTTAGTCTCTTCCTGTATATCCTTATCTTCTTAACCCATACTCCTAAATACTTCATTTTATCTTGTCCTCATAAATATGGATATTTCTGAACCAATTCCTGTGTGGGCACATAGTTTACAGCTATAGCCTTTGTTTTGTCTTCATTAATTTTATGTCCTAAAAAAAATTGAAACTGTCTCAGAATGTCACACAACTCTGAAATGTCTTTTTTTTTTGTTTTTATCAGGTGCAGAATAATATTGCCTGCAAATAAAGCCTACTTTTCTTCATTACAATACAAATGATATTCTTCAATTTCTGAGTCCCTTATTATCTTTGCCAATGTCTCTAAATATAATGCAAATAACAAAAGGGAAAGAGGACACCACTACCTGGTTCCTCTGCCCATAAACAACTTATCAGTGAGGAACCCTCCCACTTTAATTTTTGCCTCTGATTCCCTCATATAGCTTTTTAATTAACCTTATCATTGTATCAGATAATGCAAATGCTTCTATTGCCCTACTCATGCAACCACAGCTTACGCTGTTAAATGCCTTCTGTATATCAAGACCATCACCAACAGTGGTATTTTCATACATTCTTCTTCCCTCCTGATCATCATTGTTTTATTAATACCAGTCACAGTCCACCAAAACCAAGTATAAATAAAGAATAAGAGTCAGGAATCCACACCACAGTACTTTATTAAGCACTTTAGTTTTGTGTTAAAAACATCATCAGAATACATAGTACTTAAACCCCACCCGTTATATATCCCCATAAATAATGATATAATTTCCTTTCATTTAATATTAAAGCAGTAATACTACATTAAAATCCATTCCTACTAGATGAATATGCTACATGTGTTGATCTTTTTGTACATAATGGAACTTCACCTATTGCTCAAGAACCAAATCATCTTTTTTAACATCACACATCTAGATATGCAGCCACAATTATGACAAAACAATATCAAAATGCAATAGTTTACTACCATGATGTGCAACATGCATATAGGCATACAAGCATACTGGTACAGTGTAAAAAATGAATATAGAATATGAAAATTTTAGAAGGAGCAATATTTACATAAAATATAGTGCTTTTAACCTTAAAATTGAGCTAATCGAGATGGCACTATTTAACCCAGGGGGCTCTGAAGCATTGGTTCGCAGTTGCCATCTCAATTCTTTTTGTTCTAAAAATAATATTAAGTGGACCCCCTCTCTTGCCCACAGCAGCCTGGTCAATGACTATAAAATTAAATTTATGTCCCTCATGTGAAGCAATATGGACGGCTAAAACATTTTTCTTATCCTTTTTACTAATGTCATAGTTGTGCTGATATATTCGTGTCCTTAAGGTATTAATAGTTTTCCCTATGTAGAAACAGGGACATGAGGCACATAATGCTAGATATACCACAGCTTTACAGCTGCATGTGTATTTCTTGTTCAAATAAATCTTACCATAATGTGGAACTGTTACCTCTTTCCCCACTTTAATATCCATACATTGTAAACAGAATCCACACTTCGCCATACCATCATTGTCTATTGCTTATCTCTGTCGCCTGTATTTTTCCTAGTAAAGGGGAAAACAAACCTTGTTCCCTTTTCCTAATAACTTCCTTAAATATATTTTCTGTAAACCACAATGAATAGTCTCTTTTGACCAACATATTTTTTAAAAAATAAAAAGGTGACAAAGATAAGCAATAGACAACAGGAGAGGTACAACACTGAGAAACTAGCTATTTTTAAATTTAATAATCACTACTTTGATATAAAAAGGATTTTAACCCATAATTGGAGTATCTTCAGGGTTAATAGGGAACAACTAGAACTAGTGGGTCCAGCACCTAGAATAATTTATAAGAGAGAACAGAGCCTGAAGAACATCCTTGAAAGGAATAGAAATGTGAATAGGAAGGGTGATGGTATGGTGAAGTGTGGATTCTGTTTACAATGTAGGGATATTAAAGTGGGGAAACAGTTCCACATTATGGTAAGATTTATTTGAACAAGAAATACACATGCAGCAGTAAAGCTGTGGTATATCTAGCATTATGTGCCTCATGCCCCTGTTTCTATAGGGAAAACTATTAATACCTTAAGGACACGAATATATAAGCACAACTATGACATTAGTAAAAAGGATAAGAAAAGTGGTTTAGCCATCCATATTGCTTCACATGAGGGACATAAATTTAATTTTACAGTCATTGACCAGGCTGTGGGTGAGAGAGGGGGGTCCACTTAATGATTTTTTAGAAGAAAAAGAATTGAGATGGAAACTGAGAACCAATGCTTCAGAGCCCCCTGGGTTAAATAGTGCCATCTCAGTTAGCTCAATTTTAAGGTTAAAAGCACAATATTTTATGTAAATATTGCTCCTTCTAAAATTTTCATATTCTATATTCAAAAGTATGATTGTATGCCTATATGCATGTTGTACATCATGGTAGTAAACTATTGCATTTTGATATTGTTTTGTCATAACCGTGGCTGCATATCTAGATGTGTGATGTTAAAAAATATTATATGATTCTTGAGCAATAAGTGAAGTTCCATTATGTACAAAAAGATCAACATATGTAGCATATTCAACTAGTAGGAATGGATTTTAATGTAGTATCACTGCTTTAATATTAAATGAAAGGAAATTATGTAATTATTTATGGGGATATATAAAAGGTGAGGTTTAAGTACCATGTATTCTGATGAAGTTTCTACTACGAAACAAAAGCTCTTAATAAAGTACTGTGGTGTGGATTCCTGACTCATATTCTTTATTTATCATTGTTTTATTAATGCTATCAAATGTTTATCTCCCCTCTACAAAACCTCTTTGAGCTGCAGCGATCAAGTTTGACAAATCCTTTGCCATTATTTTAGCTATTATAGACCTAAACACTTTATAATCATAGACAAGGAAAAAATGTTAAGCAGATGAAAGGCATTTTAACAAGAACAACACCAAATGAATCAAGTAAAAAACAACTAAATGTGGTACAAAGTACAGTACAAACTTTTATTGTACTAAAAATGGTGTTTTCACACCTTAATGGCACTTCTTCAGACCATCAATTATATCAATTATAACTTTATAATCATGGTTTAAAATTGAAATGGGTTGGGTCTGATGGGTCTTTACCAATTGTAGGTATTACTGCCACCATAGCTTTCTTCCAGAATGTTGGTGCTTTCTCTCCTTTTAAGATGATATTAAGCAAAACCCTTCCAGATATTATCACTTTCTAACCTCCTAGCTTTCAAAATTCCACAGGAATACCATCTATTCCTGGAGGCTTTCCTGCAGATTAATTATACATCAACATTTTTATCTCATCTCCTATCTTAACTGTTAATTGTTGAGCCTCATCTACCTCTAACCTTGGCATACTTAAGTCTTTCATAAATATTTCCATTGGTGCTTTTGCTTGATTTCCACACTCCTCTAATTTATAAAAATGTTCACAACATTTCTGAAGTATCTCCAATACCTCTACAAGATCTCTGGTTATTTTTCTTGTTATAAGCTCTAAAAATTTGGCAACAACCCTTTCTAATTTCTCTTGCTAAAGTCATTGTCTTAAAAGTTTTTCCCTGGGATTCAATAAACTCTGTGCAAGAATAGTGTTATTCTTGCACAGAGTGGTTCATGTCCACGTAGGACAGCAGCGCACCCTGCATATTCATGAAGGTGCACTGCTGTGTATCCTACATGGACACGGAACAGGAACGAGTGCAGGGGGCATGTCCGAGCAGTGTTCACACAGTAAACACACCCCCTGCACTCAGGAAGTGCTGTACAGCACTTGGAAAACAAAATAGTGTCCGCAGACACTCTTAGCATACCCCGCAACTGAGCAGATATTTGCAGAGTGTCCATATTTGTGCCTCATATGTTAGGTGTGTTCCTCCTACTGTCCTGGCAAAGAGCTGAGGCTCAATGTCATTAAATAATGACAAACATTTGAGTCTAAGACTCCACTTTCCTCAGTAAGTCATGCTAATGCAAAACCTATTATTCTTATTTAAAGTTTGTAAGAGCAATATATGAAATCTGTCCCTCTTTGCCCCCCCCCCATCATGTTTGGCTTTATTCAGATTTTATGCTCTAAGAGGTGGAGAGGTATGACTGTTAGTTATCTGCATATCCCTAAAGTAAGAAAAATAAAACAAAAATTTTTTTTTTCCATCCCCACTAAAGTTTAAGCGTAGTTGAGCGGGTGTGCGCATCGCGCAGCTGTGTGCAGCATAGCTTAAATATCTGAAGGAGCTAAACAGAAATATACAGCCAAACTATTCAAAGTGAGATTGTATAGTGGTTAGAGCTTTTGCCTTGCATGCAGTCATTCATGGTTTGAGCTCCAGTGCAGTTTATTCATTTTTATATGTGAAAGCGGCACTAAAAATTATTTTTTTACAAATAGGTAGTAAATAATATATATTTGTTAACCAGGGTAGTGTAGCAGGTCCAAATGTGAGGTGTCTGTGTAGTAAAGATCTGAAACCCCCATATAAACACAAGTGTCCCATACAGCATAGCCACACAAGAATATAATGTAAGGAAAGCACATAGGGGAATGTTATGGAAGGTAAACATGCATAACATAATATGTAATTAATGAGGAATCAACCTCACAATCCTGATAGTCCATAAAATGAAAGCTGAACAATGCTAAATTGTGCTCAGCTATGCATAGCCAGTGTAAGCATTGCTTAAATTTAAATGTTTGGTGATAATTAGTGCAGCTAAGCGGATTTGTGCACTAGTAAGCAGTGCTTAGCATCTACTCCTTTAAGTAATGCTTATATTTGCTCATCACTTAGCTTAGCTCAGCATATTCAAAATCATCAAATCACTGCAAAGGGTGGGAAATCAGGCCTATTTAAACCTCACAGTCAGGAATTCACCCCACAACCAGTTGCAGCTCATCACTGCAAGCACTATGGCTGATGTTGGTGAGGGTGTGTGCTTTCGGGTGCAGCAGTGGGGCATTCAGGAGTACAGGGTCATGGCTGGACTCCCAGTAAAAGACCATGAAGGGAGACTGCTGCAGGACCAGTACCAGGATCCCAATACAAAGAGGAGGCCTGCGACCATCTCACACATGATCTCACCAGTGTCACTGGCATCCCTCATACTGGTGAGCAGGTCCAGCACCATTGTGCTGAACTTAAGCATAGGAAGATGGAGCTCTTGGACCAGTGGGTCCAAAATGCATGGCCAGGGAATGTTCCAGATGTGTGTAAGTATCAGTAACATTTAGTGTTTGCCAAAGTCCAGCCTGTGTATGTGATGGTTAGGTATGCATAAATGTTTCTCTATCTCCTCTACAGCTGCAAATGACAGGGCCATGAACTTGGACGCCCATGCCAGCAGGTTGCTAAGGCTACATCGTGAGGCTGGTAAGTACAAATCTAGCTTGTAGTATTCAGGGCAAAAAAATAGAAAGGAGTAGAATGTCACCTATATAGGTATATATCAATAAAAGTGTCAGTACCTTTCAATAAAACTCAGAACCTCAGACTGGTTGTGTTTACTTTGGTATGTGGTGGTATGAATCTAAAATGTATACAGGTTCTGCACAGCAACTATAGCTCTGAAAGCATTAAATAATCAAGGCTCATCTGACAAAGATTGTGGAGTTGTAAAACAAGAGATTAACTATAAGAAATGTTCCATGCACCAAGATCTGATACCTGAATATTAATGTTGTGTTAACCAATGTTTCCCAAACTGTGCTATGTCAAAGTATGAATACACAGTATAAGAACTATCTGCCATGCATGAATGCCAGAATTACAAGGTCAGATTGTACAATCAAGAGAGTAGTAGGTAGAAAACAGTCAAACAAGTGATAGCAGTTCCTCAATAGCTCATTCTGATGAAACACAAACTTGTTGCATTTTTTTGCACAAAAAGGCACGGTTCGAATCCCTGTAGTGGTAGTAAGCTACATGCATAATTTTACCCAGGAATATGTGAATATGTATAGAAACAATCAGGTAGTATTAACAGAAATTTCCTCCACATGTCTGCCAGGTAAGAAAAGGTATATCTTAGCTGTAAGAAGGCTGTACTTATACACTGTGTACAACACCCACTGTCCAACCCTAAGCTGCAAATGACAGCAAGATAAGTACATACACCAAGTAGTCTCTTCCGATAAATGTCCCTCAAGTGTCATGCTGTCACGGCTATTTGTCACTGCTGCCAATACCCAGGGTGACTGATAGAATTCAAGGCAGAGTATGGCAGAAGCACAAACACACACACACACACACACACACACACACACACACGCACGCACACACACACACACACACACACACACACACACACACACACACACACACACACACACACACACATTATCACTGCACATATGTAACCATGACTATGTGAATATGGGTAGAAACAGGTAGTATTAACAGACATTCCCTCCACAGGTCTGCCAGGTAAGGGAATGTTCATGTCAGCCTTAGAAAGGTATTATTAATACACTGTCTACAAACATACTACTGCCCAATCCAAAGCCATAGGTAGATGTAAAGTGAGGTCATACCTGGAGAGTAATGAGTAAAGTAATGATCATTACAGTTGTGAGCAATTGAAGCCTATACAGTTGTTAATTGACATCTTTCTCTCTCCCCCACCGTATCTGCACCAATAATCTATACACATATATCAACAGGTATGTTTTTCACCAAACCTATTGTTGGGACATGGGTCCTGTTGTTCTACAACTATTTAAACATTTAACTATTAATGTTCCCTGTTCAAATACTATCATTGGTGGCCTCTTGCTATCAAGGTAACCTGCATGCTGTTATAATGTCTACTGTGGTTCCATATATGCATGTGTTCTGTTTGCTATGCAGCTGTTCAAATCTGTTTTAATGGGTGAATTGGAACACCCATGCATGCTGTTATAACTAATCCTGGAATGTGTTGTTAATGACTAACCAACATATGTTGTAAAACCTCAATACCATAGCATATCTGGGAAGGCCGATCCCAGTGGATCTGCCTTTTCTCGCCTCATCTGGCCATGGCACTAGGCCCCAGCACATCAGGGACCCAACCCGGGACTTCCTCGTCTGCTGGTCCTACACCACTTTTGGGTGGAACTGCCTCAGGGGATGGGACCCATCCCCCTGGGGAGCAGGCATGGATAGGATACCATCACCCATAGTTAGGTCCGGGGTCTGGTGCATAGCGAGTTCCGAAAGGAGTTTGGAGATCAGCTATGCCAGCTTGAGGGCCACGTGGCACATCTTGAGGGTCAGCCTACCCCTCCTGCCCAGCCCCCAGAACAGCCACCTTTGGGGCCATGAAGATGCAGTGTTGATTGCTCATGGGTGGGGACCTCAGTCCCATTGTATCCATTTGGGGGCTCGTGAGCATCCAATTTTTAACCACAATACCCATCCAAGGTGTTTATCCCCCACATGTGTCATATACTGCCCCTGTCTGCTGTCTTGTCTATCTTGTCTGTCTATCTACCCAACTTATTTCCGCAAATATACCTACTATCCTTCCCCAACATCCCATTCTCACCTCAAAAATAAAAAAAGGGCAGTCTGTCCTCCTCAAAAAATTATGCCCCATACATAGCTGTCCATTCCGCACATGTGCTCACTGGACATGTAATCTGGTTCAATTCACTTGACAACACATTAGTGTTGCCCTCACCCCTCTCTCAGGGGTTTGAATTTTCAAATGTACCTCCAAATTTTGTAGAAGTGCACAGCTGTTGGTGTAGAAGAAATGGACAGCTATGGACCCTCCCTATTTCCGCCCTGCACATCCCTAGATATCTGTCATATTGTTTTTCCCTCTGCATGCCTCTTTTTTCACTACTTTCCTGTCACCCCTTTTTTCTTTTCTTTTAAAGAAATTAGTGCGGGGGTAAGCATGAGTAAGGAGCAGTAAGCAGCAGTAAATGGGAGTAAGCAAGTTTGTGCGATGCTAAGCGAAGTCAAAATGGAGTAAGCACCTGTATGCTTAACCGTATGTAAGCGTCTCTTAGCTTCATGCAAACCCGCGCAAATCCACTTACAACTGTTTAAAAGTGCCTTAATCACTTTGTATCCATCAGCCACTGTTCTGTCCAGCAACAAAATAATCAACCATGCCAAGTCTCAAACCCAGGAGCCTGTACACCATAGTCAGAACAATGTACCATTGCACCATCAAAGCTGTAATAATGAATGCTCCTTTTTCAAATATATCATTCAGTACAGGTATAGAATAGTAGGGAACAAACACTGTGGAATCAGTCATGTTTAGTATATATAAATATACACATATAGATGTGTATGGTGATGGATAAATATGAAAAAGTATATACATCAGATATATGAAACTATACACACAAAACAAATACACATAAAATATATGCATATATATATATATATATATATATATATATATATATATATAAGTATATAACTGTATATCTATATATATATGCTCATAACATGTAGTGGAGTCATACCCAGCACCATACCTCTCCACCTGTTAGTTCAAGAATTCTGCACAAAGGCTGTCAAAATGGGGGGACAATGGGCCAAGACTAGGGACATAATGTACGTACTGCAGTTATAAATGTAGAATGTTGCTACAATAACAGGGTTTGTGTCAGCATACATGTTCTGAAGGATGTGAGTTCTGAAACTGAAATGCATGTCATAATTTACTGACAGAAATCCTCAAATTATCACAGTGATTTACCAGAGAAATGAAAATATTGGATTCTGTGGAACAGACCAGAAATATGAGCAATAAACCTGCACAGTCTGAAACAATCTGGCCAGTCAAGAGGTATGCTCAGAACCCCTTAGTGCAACAAATCTGGACCAAGCCTGACAAGGTGGGCGGGGTAAAGCCATGAAACTGGGGACATATCCCAAATACTGGAGTAGATAAGGTGACACAGTTGATGCAGTAACACCTTCCTGTCCATTCTAACATATATTGACGGGAGTAGCCCAAGTCCAAAACCCAATTACCTCACACTAGTTAGTGACATAAATCTTCACATCGTTCCACTGATGTGTCAGAAATACACAACACTTATGGGTGCCAGGCAAACAGTACATCTGACAAATATCTAGACATAACATCACAGTAGGGAAACTACACTGACCTGCTAGGCATGTCACCAAGCACTGTCTAAACTACAGACACACTCACACAACACTAACCCAATTTTTCACTGGGGGAATACACATGTAATTGCATTGTAATCAGGCACTACAAGGATCTAACAGCACTGACAAACAGACACCTGTGTGAACGTGCATACCCATAACCAGTTTCACCACAGTCACAGTGACATACTGGTAAGCCAAATGAGCAGTAGAGTATATGGACTGTGTGACCAAAATCATCATCATGTTTGCCACTCACACACTACCCCTATATATACTGGCCCAATTCACAGTGTAGTCTGAAGCCTGACTATGGTATGGGACTTGTCGCAATCTGCCCCTACAAACATATACAGCTGATAGAGCACCAGAAACTGGAGCAGCATGCAAAGTCAGATAGAAAATCACCCATAACACTTATATCTACCCCCCTTCCTACACAGGCCAAATAACACATTCATAATACACTGCTAAACAATCCTGACAGTCTGTCAACAATTGCCAGAAATACACAGACCTCTCAACTGTACAGAGTCCCACAGAATGTCCAGGCTTTTTCCTCATATATAAGGCCTTCAACACATAACATGTCTGGCAGTCTGATACATCACTGGGATATCAGGAATGACGTCACTATATAATGCTATACCATACCTATCCACCTCTTACTGCATGACATCTGGGCAAAGCCTGACATATTTATTTATTTATTTTAATTTTACATGTCTTGACTGGGATAGTCTGACTGGATTCATGCCCATTTTCAGTGGAGGCCTGGAGAGAAAAGCTCCAAGGTAAGCAGATACAATAAAAACAATGAAAACATAATTTAATTGGTGTTTGGGCTTCCTCCAATTTACAGCAATGCATCCAATTTTGTTAAGGTGTAGAACTCTTGCTGTTATAAGCTGAGAAAGTTGCTGGTGTGACAGGGTTTCTTGTAACATATCTGTTCTGAGGGATATGAAGTCAGAAACACCCATGGATGTTACCATTTACTGACTGCTATCCTCAGAGTATGCTACTGAATTTCTAAGGGCAAAACATGTGAGAGTAACACACCAAATATAAGAGTCCAAACTCTGGCCATTCTGCGGATAGCCCTACAGTTAAGAGTTATGTCAACCACATAACACTGTCAGACATAAAATCACGCAGAGCAGCCATATCCACACAAATCCTGTCAAACTAGCATTACCTCAGCTGTATAACAGCAATACTTGCGTTCTGTCCCTATGTCTGGAACATTCTCCCCCAGTTTTTTGGGCTGTCTCCACAGTGTTTGTTGCAAGAGGTATTTCCAACTACCCTCTGTGATGCAGTTTGTCACATACCTCCATGAAGTCCTCCACACAGGCAAGGAAAAAGGGCAATGCCCACATGAAGTACTCTGTTATAGGAGTGTGGGAGTGTGTTTCTATGCTATTGGGTATAGGAATGATACCACAGCTATTCCACATGGAATTAGCAAGTGGGGGACTCCAGTTGGTGCACAGGTCTTTAGCTGCTCATGAGCATTAACAACAAAAGGCAAGCTGCTGCCCATGCAAAACAGATGTATATCCTACATCTGTCTCAGAGAGAGAGAGAGAGAGAAACAAACAGACAGACAGACACACACACTGAAAATGAAGGATTATACCAACTGAATAAAAAAAACAGGGATGTCAAACAATTTAGCATGTAATGGAATGTAGCAGGGAGGTATGTAAACGTGGGAAATTGGAAGTTCAACACATATTATGTCTCAGCAACACTTGCTGTACTGATATCTTGCTGACCAGAACCTATGGCCATAGCATCTGTGTCTGTCTCCAGTGACATAGAACACAGCTCAGGGCTCTGAGTCACCCCAGGAAAGGATGACTCACATATAACCACTACAGGAGTGTGCTTTGAACAATACTGACTGTAACACTGCTAGGCCAGCTACTGGGATGTCTCGGATATCCATATGTTACTTGCGAATACAAATATAATATACATGTTTGTCTCAGAAATGTGATGGACCTATACAGGGTATTTGCATACTAAAATACTGTCACAGCTGTGTGTGTTGAACTGCATGTGATATACTGAGCTCATACCATTTAACTTTCCAGTGTTATGCACACTGACCATACATGTGCCTCATATTTGTAGTTATGTTATCAAGAGCTGTGTTATGTCTGGCAAATAACTGGAAACCTATGAACACTGACATTACAACATCACTTTCTCTTTCTGTTGGCTGCTCCCATTAGGGGTCGCCACAGCAGATCATCTGTCTCCATGTCTTTCAGCCTTCTGCATTTTGCTCTGTCACACAAACGACCTCTATGTCTGTTATCACCGCATACATACACCTTATCTCAGGCCTTCCTCTTTTCCTCGTACCTGGCAGCCTCATCCTTTCCCAAATATATGCAGCATACCTCCTCATCACATGTCCAAACCAACATAATCCTGCCACTCTCTGGCTTTATCCCCAAGCTGTCCAACCTGGGCTGACCCCCTAACATACATGTTCCTAATCCTGTCCACCCTCTTCACACCCAGTGCAAATCTTAACATCATTAACTCGGCTATGTCCAGCTCTGACTCATGCCCTTTTTTTCAATGCCAGTGTCTCCAACCCATACAACATAGCTGGTCTCGCTACCCTCTTGTAGACCTTCCCTATCACTCCTAATGGTACTAGTCTGTCACAAATCACTTCTGACACTCTTCTCCACCACCCACATCCTGCCTGTACTCTGTTCTTCACCTCTCCCCCACACTTGCCATTACTCTGAACTATTGTTCCCAAGTATTTAAACCTATCTGCCTTTGCAAACTGTACTCCCTGCATCCCCACCATTCCTCTATTCCCCCTCCCATTCACACACATATATTCTGTATGGTTTACTATCAAATGACTGAAAACCAAAAGACTGAATCCCAAAAAGACTGAAAAATAAAAATACTGAATGATGGAATTTGCCCCTTCTCCACTGTTCTGCAATCTTGAAGTTGGTATATATATTTAGCAGGGGGTGTGGCGGGTGCAGCTCCCCACATGATTGGAGCAGGGGGGCTTACCCCTTGCATTAAAAGTGTATTCAATATTTTGAATTTTTTTGGAATTCAGTCTTTTGATTTTCAGTCATTTGATAGTAAACCATTCTGTGTTAGTCCTGCTGACCATCATTCCTCCCCTCTCTAGACCTTACCTCCACCTCTCCAAGGTCTCCTCAACCTGTTCCCTACTCTCACTACAGACCACAATGGCATTTGCAAACAGCACAGTCTATGGCGACTCATGTCTGATCATGTCTGTCAACCTGTCCATCACCACTGTGAATAAGAAAGGGCTTATAGCTGATCCCTGATGTACTCTTACCTCCACCTTAAACGCACCTGACACTCCCAACTCAGAACTCACCACTGTCACACTAGCCTTGTACATATCCTGTATCATTCTACAGATTCCTTCGCCACTCCTGACCTCCTCATATAATACCACAACTCCTCTCTAGACATCCTGTCATATGCTGTTTCTAAGCCCACTAAGACACAACGCAGCAACTTCTGGCCTTCTCTGTACGTCTCCATCAACACTCTCAGAGCACACATCGCATCTGTACTGCTCTTTTCTGGCATGAAACTATACTGTGGATCAGTAATCCTCACCTCCCTTCTTAACCTAGCTTCCACCACCCTTTACCATTACCTCATGCTGTGACTGATCAGTGTTATTCCTCTGTAGTTACTACAGCTCTGCACACCACCCTTATACTCATAATCAGTACCCAAACACATTTTCGCCACTCCTCACGCATTCTTTCACTTTCCAAGATTACAGTAAACAATCCAGTTAAAAAGACCACTGCCATTTCTCCTAAACACCTCCATGCTTCCACAGGTATGTCATCTGGACCAATAGCCTTTCCATTCTTAAACCTCTTCATAGCTATCTTTACTTCCTCCTTGATAATCTCTTGCACTACCTGATTCACCATACCCACGTCATCCAACCTTCTCTCTCATACTCTTCATTCAACAGCCCATCAAAGTACTGTTTCTACCTGCTCGACACACTCTCCTCACTTGTGAGTACATTTCCACCATCATCCTTTATCGGACTTATTTGCTGCACATCCATCCTAGCTACGTGCCTCTGTATAGCCAATTGGTACAGGTTCTCCAACCTTACATACAACCCTTCAGATGCCACATCCTCAGCCTTTGCCACCACTCTCTTTGCCATGCACCCCATTTCCTTATACTCCTGTCTACATTTTTCATCTGTCTGATGATCCCACTTCTCCTTTGCCAACCTCTTTTTCTATACACCCCCCTGTACTTCCTCATTCCACCACCAGGTCTCCTTGTCCTCCTTCCTCTGTGCAGATGTCACACCAAGCCCCATTCTACTCATCTCCCTTACTAGCTCGGATGTAGTTACCCAGATATTTGCTAACTCTTCACTGCCACCCAAAGCCTCTCTTAACTCTTCCCTGAACTTAACCTCAGAATCACTCTTCTCAGTATCCACCATTTGATCTGTGGTGCTGCCCTCACAATCCTCCCTCTCTTCTTGATCACCAATGTCATCCCACAGACCAGCATGCCATACTGCCTAACTATACTTTCCCCTGCCACCACTTTACAGTTTCCAATCCCCTTCAAACAGGCCCCACCTCCATAGGAGATAATCCACCTGCATGCATCTTCCTCCACTCTTGTGTCACCCTATGCCCCTCGGTCTTGTAAAACTATGTATTCACCACAGCTATGTCCAACCTCTTTTGCAAACTCCATCACCATCTCACCCTCTGCATTCCTTTGCTTAACATCATACCTACCCATCACATCTGCATCCCCTCTGTCCCCATCACCAACATGCCCATTGAAATCTGCTCCAATCACCACTCTCTCACCCTTGGATACTCTCATCACCACTTCATCCAACCACTCCAAAGTATGTCTGTCTCATCAATCACACACGCAATTAGCGGAGTATATGCTCAATCAACTGTCATCATTACACCATCAGTTCTCAGCCTCCTAAACATCACTCTACCCGACACTCTTATCACCTCCACAAACACTCTTGGCATAGTGGTTCTTCAGATTAATGCCTACACAAGTTCCCCTCCCATACACACCATAACAGAACTATTTGTACCTGACTCCGATACACACAGCTGTACACCCCTTCCATCTGGTCTGTGGCACACACAATATATCCACCTTTCCTCTGTCCATCATATTAGCTAGCTCTGTCCCCATACCAGTCATACTCACAACATTAATAGTTCCTACCCTCACTACCACACTCCTAAGCCTTTCTCCTCTGTGCCTGCCATATGAGCATCAGATATCCTTCAGGGTATGTCTGTGAATGCAAAGGCTACTGTACAATCAAATGTGGTCCATATGTTACTGCAGTATGAAGAAAGTGTCACTAATTTTGGCCCAGAGTCCACCATGTATGTGCGGTGTCCTCCAGATATCCTGCCCTAAAAGGTTGACATGAATGACTGAGCAGCAAGAGTGTAATTACAATGTGCCATACTGACATAGAACAGACATGTATAGCAGGTATTACCTGTGCATATGTATGTATGGGTAGGTGTACCTGGCTGCCTCATAACAACTGACATGGGATGCAAAATGTTGGGTAAATAAGCTGTACATGTACACGTGTGTAATCTTTGTTTCTGTGCATTCAACAGAGTTACACTTCTACAGCTAATGGTTGTTTCATTGCCCTGACACAGACATGGGTAACAGAATAAGCATGAGTATCACATCGAAACTGGAGAGGTGTCCAACTGTGTTATGACCTTGCTTCCATGCCTACTACAGATATATGACCACCCACATAGCTGCATGGCTTCAGCAATACCTTACTTGTAAAACCTGTCTCCACCAATGTAGAGTAATCCCCTTTGCTGGACAGCAGTGATGCACAAAGCACATAATGGGATGCTATATTGGCTGTACAGGCCAAAGTAGGATCAGGCACCAACTTTGCAGCATGTCAACCTTTGTCTGAATGAGCATATTAGGTCACAGGTGGATTATTGTAAGGCTGACTATGAGTACAACTAGGACACATTCACTAAGGGCAATCACAAGGCCATCTTCACATATGTCTGAAGTCTCAGAGACAACAACTCAACCCACCCTGTAATGGTGGTCAACCACACCACATACACATACACCATAGTTTCAGCCAACCTGCTGCAGACAGGGTTAGGGCAAACATCACTCCCCTGGCTCACCATCAGTATAGGTGGATATGCACAGCACATGCACCCCACCCTTCATCATCATGGATCAGGTGCAAACTGCCAAATCAAAGCTAACAAAAGCAAGTCCCCTTGGGGCCTGATAACATTCATGTATACATATAATGCTGAGAGAACCACCGTAACTTAGAAAACCACCGGTGGAGGCTCAAGAAAGTCCGGTGACAGGCACACTGCAAACTAACTCACAATACTGCTGCTGTGAGTGCTGTTCCGATTGAACCAATCTTTAAATTCAGTTAAACTTTAAACTTCTTAAAAAGGCTCTGCAAACAGTTCAAAAATTGAGACTTTTATTCCAACGAACAACAAAGAGAAAACTGGTTTAATCACAAGCGCTTTCGCCTGGTCATACCAGGCTTTTTCAAGTGTGACTGGATTAAAAAAGAACAAGCTTTTATACTAAAAGCACATTGCCCTTATTACCATTAAATTGTTTCATCACACCAATTATGCAGAATACTTAATTGATTGTGAGTAATGGATTTTGTCCCTGCAGGGTTCTTTGTGCAAAAAATGCTTGATAAACAACATTTGTAATTGGTGTTGAATGCTCTTTGGAAACTTTTGAATAACAATAAAAAGCATATATCAAATACATGCACATATGCATTTTTTAAAAATTCTTAATCCTACATATTATTACTCCTTCAAATATTATTAAAAAAATATAAATGTACAAAAAAAAATAGTAAATTCTCACAATGACTTTTGATTAAATGAAGTGAGTATGAATAAGCTTGACTGCAATTACTCGGCAGTACGCTATAAACTATTGAGATGTTGGATAGACTTGGGTACACCCCGTGATGAACTACCAAATGTACCTGCTTTCCTTAACACCAATAAAGTGCCTTTAAGAACTGTTTAAACAAATAACATGTTTGCAAAATAAAAATGAAAATGAAATAATGAAAAATTAAAAAAGACCAGAAAAAAAAAAAGAAGAAGAAATGACAATATAACCAACAAATGTAAAACTGCTGTTAAACAAAAAACTTAAAACCAAGTTGTGGGGCTTTATAGTATGCTCCTTTTCTTTTTCAAAACTGGTGCCAAGCTTGTAGCCTCATTCAAACCAGGAACCATTAAGTAAATTTATAGACCAGCAGTTAAAGGAGTATACATCTTCTTTACCTTTTGTTTGTAGGGATTCATGGGAATTTTTAAGTAACATTCCCTCGGATTTAGATAATTCTGGTTACTTGATGGTAACAGTGGACATAGTTGAACTTTTCCCAAGCATCCCTCACCAGCAAGGCATGGAATGGTTCTCGCAGATGATTGCCACTGAAACTAAACTTAGTAGCAGCATCATCAACCTGATTATTGAATTTATGGACACGGTATTACAGAACAATTTTTTGTTTTGTAACAAGAAATTTTTCAAACAAAAGAGTGGGGTAGCAATGGGTGCACCGTGTGCGACAGCTTATGCAAATATAGTATTGCATAAATGGGAGTCAGATTACATACATTCAACCAACTGGAATAAGTATATTAAGCATTACAGGAGGTTTCTTGACGACATTTGTATCTTTTGGGGAGGTTCTGAGAATCAGTTAAATGAATTCATGCATTATTTGAACAATTCAACTGATTTTCTTTCATTTACATATGAGGTTAGTAACACGGAGTTACATTATTTGGATATCAAATTATGTAAGAACCCTAACGGAACTGGGCTAATATCCAGTATTTTCCGTAAGCACACTTATTCGAACAGCTTTCTACATTTTGAAAGTGGGCATCCTTTGAAACAAAAAACGGGTATCATTAAGGGCCAACTCATAAGGGCATCAAGAATATGTAGTACTAACTTGACGTTCCTACAGGAGGTAGAGTTCCTAAAAGAGTTATTTTTAAGTAGAGGATACCCAGAACAACTATTTCAATCTATCAAAGATGAAATAATTTTGAAAAGGGAACGGGATTATTCGCCGTTATTAAGTACTATGACGGAGATCAGTAAAAAGAAACCAGTTGAGATTATTAATTTCTCAAAAAATTTTGTGTACACCTTTTCTGAGGATTCCCGAATAGTAGAAGGAACTATAAGGAACCTATGGCCAATGATAACCATGCAAGAGGAAATTTCAGGGTTTGTTCCCACAAAGGTAGGATTTGTTAAAAAAGCAAACATCAACCTCAAAGGGTTATTTGAAAGAAATTTAACAACTGAATTAAAACTAAGAAGTAATATAACCACCAAACAAAATGGAACATTTCCCTGTGGAAAATGCAATCAATGTGAATACATTTTGAAAGGGGCCAAGGTGCACATTAAGGCAAGGCATACTACTCTGCATAAAGGGACATTTTACATGCAACACTGCAGGGGTAGTTTATATTGGTCTATGCCAGGCATGTCCGGCATTTTATGTCTGAAAAACTGACAGGGTCTTTAGGCGTAGAATATACGAACACCAATATGACATCACTAAGGGTAAGGACACAAATGCCTTTTTTAGACACTCCTTAACTTGTCCACAGATGAGCATTAGGTTCTTTGTGATTGATAACATACAGCAAGATCAAAGGGGGGGGGATTGGGAAACCCTGCTAGCTATTAGGGAACTCACGTGGCAGTTGCAGTTGAATGCCACCAAACATCCTGGTTTGAATGAGGCTACAAGCTTGGCACCAGTTTTGAAAAAGAAAAGGAGCATACTATAAAGCCCCACAACTTGGTTTTAAGTTTTTTGTTTAACAGCAGTTTTACATTTGTTGGTTATATTGTCATTTCTTCTTTTTTTTTTTCTGGTCTTTTTTAATTTTTCATTATTTCATTTTCATTTTTATTTTGCAAACATGTTATTTGTTTAAACAGTTCTTAAAGGCACTTTATTGGTGTTAAGGAAAGCAGGTACATTTGGTAGTTCATCACGGGGTGTACCCAAGTCTATCCAACATCTCAATAGTTTATAGCGTACTGCCGAGTAATTGCAGTCAAGCTTATTCATACTCACTTCATTTAATCAAAAGTCATTGTGAGAATTTACTATTTTTTTTTTGTACATTTATATTTTTTTAATAATATTTGAAGGAGTAATAATATGTAGGATTAAGAATTTTTAAAAAATGCATATGTGCATGTATTTGATATATGCTTTTTATTGTTATTCAAAAGTTTCCAAAGAGCATTCAACACCAATTACAAGTGTTGTTTATCAAGCATTTTTTGCACAAAGAACCCTGCAGGGACAAAATCCATTACTCACAATCAATTAAGTATTCTGCATAATTGGTGTGATGAAACAATTTAATGGTAATAAGGGCAATGTGCTTTTAGTATAAAAGCTTGTTCTTTTTTAATCCAGTCACACTTGAAAAAGCCTGGTATGACCAGGCGAAAGCGCTTGTGATTAAACCAGTTTTCTCTTTGTTGTTCGTTGGAATAAAAGTCTCAATTTTTGAACTGTTTGCAGAGCCTTTTTAAGAAGTTCAAAGTTTAACTGAATTTAAAGATTGGTTCAATCGGAACAGCACTCACAGCAGCAGTATTGTGAGTTAGTTTGCAGTGTGCCTGTCACCGGACTTTCTTGAGCCTCCACCGGTGGTTTTCTAATTCATGTATACATCCTACATGAACCCAGGCATATGCTTCCAGTTCCATTACACACTATATGCAAGCAATGCTTGAGCACAATTGACATCCCATCTGCAAGGAACATGGCCACTGTCATCCCTCTACACAAACTTCAATGATGAATGGTGGTTAATGCAATGTACTGGCCTTCATTGGGGAGAACATGACACATCAAGACAAAGATTACAATGCATGTCCATACAGTTCTGTTAGGTACAGGGGTACAGTGTGTTTGTAATTGGTGGCTAATAAAAGGCAATATTCATGTGCTGGCTCTGTAAAGATCTCTGGACAATGTCTGTGGTCCTGTGATATATTTTCCTGTTTATGTCTTCCAGGTACCATGCAGAGGCAACATGCATACACTGTTGTGGAGACAGCAGCCATCATGGAAGCTGTGATAACACACTATGCTCTTCTTTTTTGCCGTAAGTGGCAAAATCTGTGGGAGTGGACTGCCCTGTGGGATGATCTTGTCAACAGAATGAACATCTTGGGCCACCATGGACAAACATGCAATCAGGTCAGGCATAGAGAAACTGACCTGATCAGTCATGCCTGGCAAAGGGCCGCTGCTGTAGCGAAGGACCATACTGATACCAGTGGGGGTCCAGCCACACAGGCCCCACTTACAGAAACAGAGGAGCTCCTTGCCAACCTTGGGGTAGCCCCCACACAACATAAAACATGTGAAACTCCAGTCATGGAGGTGGGTGACACCCAGGCAACAGGCGAGGAGCTTGCAGGTAAGGCCAAAGTGCACATCAATGTAATGAGGTAGCAGTAAAACTGTCTTCTATAGAGTCTCTAGATGCATATGTCAGTGCAAAATCGATTAGTGGGTGGTGTTTAATAATGCACATAAGTGCACATCTATGGTAAAGGACAGCAAATGGTGTAATATCATAGTGTGTATTGTACCTAAACAGAAATATAGCATTCATCTTCTACCAATGCCATACGTGAATCTGCTGGCAACCTCACAACTACATAGGTCCCTCTGGTCTGCACATGGGACAGCAGCCTGAAGCCGGTAAGTATGGGATTTCCCTGTTGTGGCTCACCAGTACCCCAGGCATATTAAGGTCATGCATGTGACCATGCACACAACTGTTACAACCAGCCATTCTGATGCCTTGTGATGTATGGCAATGGTGGGTGTACTGGGTGTGAGAGTACTCATAATAGTGTCACATACAAGTCTACACACTCACAACTGCTGCTATACACACCAATGGACACACACACACACACACACACACACACACACACACACACACACACACACACACACACACACACACTTGCCAGTACTGACAATAACAGCCCTACCAATCTTGTTATCCATGCCATACTGTTCAAAACTGTTGCACGGGGCTTATAGGAATGAAGAGTGTCTACAGATACCAATAACGTTGATGTGAACAGTGGACCTCATGCAGTGGACATAGGATTGTGTACTGTGTGCACCATGGCATAAAATATTAAACCATGGCCCCCCAATGGATGTAGTTCTCACACAAACACAAGATACTCTTCTTTCACACACACATTTGTCAGGGCTGAGATTAGAACCCCTACCTACCTATGCATTGCTACTACAATGGTTTGTATTTATCACATGTGTCACAAAGCTTACAGGATGAAAAGTGTCCCAAGGTACATGTAAGGTGAGCAACATCACCAGGCCTTGCAAAATATGGCAATGGGAGATGTGCTGGGTGCGAATGTACTCCATATACCTTACTCTACAGTTATACACACTTACACACAGATTTGCAGTCATGCACACATTTGGCAGGACTGAGATTAGCAGGCCTTCCTATCTTGTTAGTCAGTCTATATTGTCACGTAGTTCTTGCATGCGGCATGAGCCTTATTGTGCAGAAGAGTGTCAACAGATACCTGTACGGTGGATGAAGACAGTGGGCCTTGTAAAGTGGACCTTGGGACGTGTACTCAGAGTATACAGCCTAAAATTGTAAAATCCACCCACCCAATGGATATAATTCTCACTCAGACAGAGGACACAGTTCAAGCAAACATGCACATTTGCCAGGACTCAGATTGGAGCCCCTACCTATCTATGTATTGGTTCATAGGTTCATAGTTTGGTACTAGGCTATCAGCCCTAGGGCCTATGCAAGCCTAGCCATAACAATTCCCTGGATATTTCTTCCCACAACATTTACTTCTCTGGGCCCCTATCTAGCAGGGCAACTGACACGATCCCCAGGGTGAATTTCATATCTCCCATCCAATCATCAATGTTCCTTTTGAAGAGGGCCAATGGGGTGCTCTGCTTGACATGTATGGGCAGTCTATTCCAGACTATGGGGAATCTCTGGGTCAGGAACCTATCCCTCCAGCATGATTTGTTCATTGTGATGACAAGGTTTGGATCCCTGGAGTGTGTGGCTCTGAGGGATTGGGATTTCTTTAAGTGGGGCATGTCCAACAGCTCAGGGTTTGACATGGCCTTGTATGTTAAACAGAGATCACCTCTGAGTAGACGATATGCCACAGAGTATAGCTGGAGTTTTTTTTAGATGGTCAGCATATGGCATCTGCGTTAGGCCTGTGATTCTTTTAGTGAAGTATTTCTGTGGCCTTTCCAGCTGTTGCAGATGTCTTGTGAGGTACATACCAAATGGGGCATTATACTCTATAATGGGTCTAATGAGGGATGAGTACAGTGGGACAATGACCTCCTTTTTCTGGATGAAAAGCCCTTACCTATGAGGTGTGCCACATAGAATTTCCTGACTGTTGTGGCAATGTGGTTATCGAAAGTGAGACCACTGTCCACCTGTGTCCCTAAGTCTCTCATCACACTTTCAATGTTTAGTGTCCTGACACCTATGTGGTAATTCATGGGTACATGTTTTTTTCCAAAGGGGATAACTATACATTTCTTGTCATTAAGCTTGAGCCCATGGCTCTGGCACCAGGCATCTGTTTCTGTAAGGCCCTTTTGTAGAATATCCACATCATTTGGGGATTCAATAATGGCTCCCAGTTTGCAGTCATCTGCAAACTTTGTTAGCCAGAGTCCCTTATTGTTGGCCTGTACTTCAGAGAAGTAGATAACAAACAAGAGTGGTCCCAGGACTGAACCCTGAGGAACTCCACTTGTCACTTGTCTGGAGCTGGATTTGGAGTTGGCTACTTTTACAGTCTGGGTTCTGTCAGTAAGCCAGTTGGCAACCCATCGAGTGATGTAGAGATTTATGCCCAGCTTAGTAAGTTTATCTATGATTCCAGAGTGGGTGATGGTGTCGAAGGCCTTGGCGAGGTCCAGATAGGCTGTGTGGACCACCTTACCCTCGTCCACAGTTCTGGAGACTGATTTGAAGAAGGCAATCAGATTCAGGAGACAAGATTGGCCCTTCACAAACCCAAACTGGTTGGGGTCCAGTGTTTGAAGGTTGCTAATGTCTTTGTTTATAAGTTCCATGATAATGCGTTCCATACCCTTGCAGATCAGGCTTGTCAGAGTGATGGGACGGTAGTTCCCAGGATCCAAGGTGGATCCTCCCTTGTGGAGCGGGATAACTGTAGCTGTGCGCCATTCAGTGGGCATGAAGCCTGAGGTGAGGCTATGATTAAACATGGCACTTAGGTGAGGTGCCAGTTCATTTTGTAGTTCATGTAGTACACAGCTTGGGATGTCATCTGGTCCCATGGATGCTGTATTCTTAGCTTTGGAGAGTGCGGTTTCTACCTGTGTGGCCGAGATTATCGGAATTTGGCAATCTTTTGGTATTGAGATGGGCCCTTTAGGGGGTGAGAGGGGGGTGACGTTGGCACTAAATCGATCAGCCTGGATATTGGCAATATCCTTGGGATCAGTATATTTAATGCCATTCTGTTGTAACTCAGAGCAGATCTGAGCATTGCCATTTAGATTCTTGACATAACTATAGAATGCCTTGTGGCTGTCTTTGGAATCTTTGGCAATTTTATTTTCGTAACTAGCTTTTGAGGATTTTATGAGGGATTTCAGCTTCTTACTGAGGCTGGTGAGGGAGTTTTTTGCATCCTGGGATTTTCCTCTTTTTTGCAACAGTTTCTTCCTTCTGTTGTATAGTTTGTTTATAGTGGGGGACCACCAGATTGGCTTCCTTTTTTTGGAGAAGAGCATCTTGTTTCTATTTGGGATGGCATGATTCATGCACGAGTGGATGTGCTCGTAAAGTGCTTTAGTGTAGGATTCTGCAGTCAAACTTCCATATCCCATCTGCATGGGTGTTGTGAAGTTTGTCACTTCTGACTTCAGTAGCTTGAAGTTGGCTTTGGAAAAGTTTTTTAAGGAGGTTTCCTTACTGGGGGGTGGGGGTGGGGGTGGGATGTGGATGTCAAGGGTGATTTGCTTATGGTCAGACCTGTCCAATGAGGGGGTGACCACTGTTGTGGAGCATCTATCTCCCATGTTGGTAATGACCAGGTCCAGGATAATGGAGCCCCTGGTGGGACAATGGATAAGTTGATTCAGGGCATTGGAATTTATGAATTCTAAGAACCGTTCGGAAAAGGAGTTGGTACCTGAGTAGTTTTCCCAATTAATGACAGGGTAGTTGAAATCACCCAGTATTAGGGCATTTGGTTGTATCTTAATATTTTCCAGTATGTTTAGAAAGGTGTAGTGAGAATCTTGGGGCATGGTGGAGGATCTGTAGCAAGCTATAATTTGGATTGCAGTCTTACCTAGTGTTAGTTTCACCTGGAGAATTTCAGTTGCATTGTGTTGGGCAACTAGCCTGGAGGTGTGAATATCCTTGGTGAATATGGACACTCCTCCACCTTTAGTGTCTCGATCCTGGTTTTGTGGCCAAAACGTGTGGTAAGAATTGTAGCCTGGTATTGCAGGGGTGCTCTTTAGAGCCTTGAACCAGGTCTCAGTTACTGCACAGATATCGATGTTCTCCATTTTTAGGAGTGCCTCAAGAGAGTGCATTTTGATATTTAGACACCTAGCATTGAGTAGCATTACCTTGAGATTTTGCATGCTTCTATCTGTTACGGTGGTGGTTTTATCCTTTGAACCTTGCCTAAAAAAAGGCACTATAGGGGTGGCAAGAGCTTTAGCCAGTAACCTGAATCCCAGGGGTGACAGGTGCAGACCATCTCTGGCAAAGCATCGTGGTTTGTCGATCATGTCTTCCCAGGCAGACAAATACTGGATCCCCTTTGAATGACACCAGAAGCTTAGCCAATTGTTGAAGTCAGTCATTTTGTCCTCATACTGTGATATCATTCTGGGCAAAGGCAGGATGCTGCTCAGGGCTAGGGTCATACCTGCCTGGGTCACATGATCCAAGAGCTCTTCCATGTCTCTTTTCGTGTAGTCCAGGGAGGTACGTCTCAAGTCATTCACTCCAGCATGGATAATGACAGAGTCATATTTGTACTTGTTGTGGAGTGACTTGAGTGCATGCGTTATGTGGCGGATCCTGGCACCCGACAGGCAGCTGACTGTAACTTTCTCCTTGTTCAGTCTGGTGAGTGGGACATCAGTGTGCCTGACTATAGAGTCACCTATGACTAAAGTGTTGGGTACATTGTCTTGCCTTAGGGGTTGTTGTTGGGTGGCACACTGGTGTTGTGAGCTATGTGTCACTTTGGTTGTGACTGGTGTTTGTTTGCGTTTCGGCTTCGGAGGTCCTTGTTGTTGGGCAGGTTAATGTTAAGGGCCTCCGCATATGTGGGTTTAGTGTTGCTATGTGTGGGTGTTGATGGTGTGGGTTTTGAAGGGCTATGAGTTGCTTGAGGTGTGATGCAGGTGTTAACCTTCTCCTCTTGACTGTCTAGCACAATCTTGGCTGGAGAGAGCTTTGCTTCCAGTTTGGCTATGTAAGTGCATCTCTCGCAGGTTGTAGTGTTGGGTGGTAGGAGGAGAGGATTGTCTGTGTACATGAGACAGATGCCACATTGCCCCAGTATGCCCAGATTCACCAGGAGGACAGGAGAAATCACCGGAAGCTGACCCTTGGACATGCCTGTTTAGGTGCTTTTTTTGTAAAGTTTAAGAGCTGTTTTCCCTTACCTTTGCAAGGTACTTTGCATTATAGGCTGTTTAGTGCCTTTGATTAATTTCTCCTTTTTGACAAGGAGAGCTGAGTGCTTGTATCTGTTTCAGGCTTCCTAGTGCTTTCAAGCAGGTTCTAGAGCAAGTGCTAGTCACAGGGGTTCAGATTTTAGTGCTACTACTGAGAAAGCAGCTAGTTTTAAGAGAAAATTTAAAGAGCAGACTTTCTGGCACCTGGAATAGTTTAACTCTAGCCTCACAGTGCTGCACGATGTGAAAAATGTGCAAGCACACGCGTTTTTAAGCCAGAAAGTTGAAAAGGATAGAAATCAGCCCAAAAGGCTAATAAAATTACAGAGCTGGAAACCACTCCTCTAGCATTAGATAGGCAGTACAATGCTCACCAGTCCCACTGGTAGGCAGTAGGACGTCCCTCTACCAAAGCAAGGTCTGGATAGCTCTGAGCACAGAAAATAAAGTCCTGAGACAAGCAAAGCCTGGGATATGGGCTGGCTAGAAAAGGTGGGAAACGAGCAAACAAGATAGTATTTTTTTTTTGTTGAAACAGGTTAAACAATGCAATAATACAATAAATAAACACAAGAAAGGCCAACAAACTTGAGTGTGTAGTCCTAAACAGTAAATGCAATTAAAACTCTACAAAATTAGCAATTTAAAACTTTTTAAATGAAGCAAGGCAAGTGCACAACTGAAAAATTATTTAAGAGGCAGTAACACAGCAGAATAAGTAGCTAGTCTACATATACAGAGAAGTCTATATATACAGAAAAGTAGCTAAAACACACAAACACTTCAGATGCAGTGCAAGTCAGAACACAAGGAGATTCACGCAAAAAAATATTTATATTTATTTTTTTTTTTAAAGGGAAAAAGGAGAAACAGAAGGCCTTATCAAATGTTCCCTCTGTATTAGGTAGAATGAGCTAATGACACTAGACTGGGAGGAGTGTCCCAGATCAGATTTACAGTAGGGGCGGGCAACTGCAAAGCCACCAAGTATAACAGCAAGACACCAACTGGGAGGCAGGGTGGGGGCAATACTAAAGCTATTAGCCTACAGAAAGTCAGCACTAGAGAAAGCCACAAAATGAAAGTGTTTAAATAGATAAAGATTTGTAAAGATACAGAATGCTTTTAACTGCAAACAAATCAGTTACCCATGCAGATTAGTTAATAAAAAAGTGCTATATATAAATTACTAGAAACAATAATCTGTATAAATAATCAAAAAAAAAAAAAAAACAGGATACTTATATATCTCAGCTAACAGTTGTAGTCAACACCTCTCATCCACTCTGATCAGTGTGTATAGACAGAAACCCTCTCAAAGTTAGGGCTTAAATACCAGAAGAACAACTTTTTTTTTTTTTTACAAAAACACAAAAGAACCAGCCCCCACTAGCCAGCAGACAATTAACACAATCTAGCCAAGGTAAAGAAAGGCTTCAGCTAATTCAAGATGGCCTGTTCATGTGCTTTGAACAATCACTGTATAAACAAACAAGCCCAGAGCCAACAATTCTGAACTAGGACAAATACTAAAGCTATTAGCCTACAGAAAATAAGCACTAGAGAAAGCCACAAAATGAAAGTTTTTAAACAGATAAAGATTTGTAAAGATACAGAATGCTTTTAACTGCAAACAAATCAGTTACCCGTGCAGATTAGTTAATAAAAAAGTGCTACATATAAATTGCTAGAAACAATAATCTGTATAAATAATCGAGAAAAACAGGATAGTTATATATCTCAGCTAACAGTTGTAGTCAACACCTCTCATCCACTCTGCTTAGTGTGTATATACTTTGCTACACATTTATTGCATGCGCCACAGAGCTTATGGGATGACACTTGTCCAGAGGTACTTCTAAGGTGAGGGACCTTACCAGGCCTTGCAAAGTATGGCAATGGGTGATGTACTGGGTGAGACAGACCACAAAATACTGTAACTTACACATATACACACTTACACACACTTGCTAGGACTCAGATTAGAACCCCTACCTATGCAGTTATTGGTATTATTGTGTCATGCAGTTACCATACACACCACAGAGCTTATAGGGTGAAGAGTGTCCCTATAGTGAATAACACCAACAGCACTTGTAAGGTATGGCAATGATAGTTGGACTGGGTAAGTCGGGCCTCAGACTAATTTCACCCACATGTTTACACACTCACAAACATTTTTATAGACACTAGTGCACACACACACACACACACACACACACACACACACACACACACACACACAAACAAACACACACTCACACACACACACACACACACACACACACACACACACACACACACACACACACACACACACACACATTTGCCAGTACTGACAATAGCAGCCCTACCTATCTTGTTATCCATACCATACTGTTCAAAACTCTTGCATGGGGCTTATAGGGCTGAAGAGTGTCTACAGATACCAATAAGGTGATGTGAACAGTGGACCTCATACAGTGGACATAGGATTGTGTACTGTGAGTACCATGGCATAAAATATTAAACCATGGCCCTCCAATGGATGTAGTTCTCACACAAACACAACATACTCTTCTTTCACACAATATTTGTCAGGACTGAGATTAGAACCCCTATCTACCTATGCATTGCTACTACAGTGGTTTGCAATTATCACATGTGCCACAAAGCTTACAGGATGAAAAGTGATCCAAGGTACATGTAAGGTGAGCAACATCACCAGGCTTTGCAAAATATGGCAATGGGAGATGTACTGGGTGAGAATATACTCCCTATACCTTACTCTACAGTTACACACACTTACACACAGAATTACAGTCATGCACACATTTGGCAGGACTGAGATTAGCAGGCCTTCCTATCTTGTTAGTCAGTCCATATTGTCACATAGTTCCTGCATGCAGTATGGGCCTTATTGTGCAGAAGAGTGTCGACAGATACCTGTATGGTGGATGAAGACAGCGGGCCTTTTAAAGTGGCCTTTGGGGCATGTACTCGAAGAACAACAGCCTAAAATGATAAAATCCACCCACTCAATGGATATAGTTATCACTGAAACAGAGGACACATTTCAAGCACACATGCACATTTGCCAGGACTCAGATTAGAGCCCCTACCTATCTATCTATTGGTACTACATTGCTGCACATTTATTGAATGCGCCACAGAGCTTATGGGATGACACTTGTCCAGAGGTACTTCTAAGGTGAGGAACCTTACAAGGCCTTGTAAAGTATGGCAATGGGTGATGTACTGGGTGAGACAGA
Source organism: Protopterus annectens (assembly GCF_019279795.1). NCBI lineage: Eukaryota > Metazoa > Chordata > Ceratodontiformes > Protopteridae > Protopterus > Protopterus annectens. Next base: position 1,899,843,599 of record NC_056725.1, read on the forward strand.
CCACAAATATTGTAACCTACACATATACATGCTTACACACACTTGCTAGGACTCAGATTAGAACCCCTACCTATGCAGTTATTGGCATTATTGTGTTATGCAGTTACCGTACACATCACAAAGCTTATAGGGTGAAGAGTGTCCCTATAGTGAATAACATCAACAGCACTTGTAAGGTATGGCAATGGTAGTTGGACTAGGTAAGGTGGGCCTCAAACTAATTTCACCCACATGTTTACACACTCACAAACACTTTTATAGACGCTAGTGCACACACACACACACACACACACACACACACACACACACACACTCACACACACTTGCCAAGACTGAGATCCATAGGTTCATAGCTTCATAGGTGTGTACTAGGCAAATGGCCATGGAGGCTTTACAAGGGTAGCCCATGGGAATACCCTGACATCATTCCACCTGATGATAGTCTCCAATGTGTCTACTGAGTATAATCACTGGCATGAAGCCCAGGGTGGGTATTCTATTGCCCATACAGTTTTCCAGATTTATCTTGAAGAGGGCCAGTGATGTGTTCTGCTTGACATGTATGTGATGTCTGTTCTGTAGCATGGCCAGTCTCTGGATTGTGAATCTGTCCCTCCAGCATGTCCTGTTGATTTTGAGGATGGGGTTGAGGTCTCTGGGGCATGTGGTGTGGACAGATTGGTTTATTCAGATGTAGCATTCCTGACAGAGTTGGGTCAGACATGGCTCTGTAAGTCAAGCAGAGATCGCATCTAAGTAGCCAATATGAGACAGAGATTCACTGGAGTTATTGGAGTCTGTACATATAGGGCAAGTGTATAAGACCTACGATCCTCTTTGTGGGGTACTTTTGCAGCCTCTCCTGTTGTTGCAGGTGTTCAGTGGGGTACATAGCAAATGGGCCATTGTATACATTGATTGGCCTACTGAGAGGAGAGTAAAGGGAGGCACTCTGTCCTTTTACTTCCTGGATTCAATACCCTTAGTCAGGAGAAGTGACAGATAGACGGACTTTCTGAAGACAGTGACACTGTGTTGGCCAACAGAGAGCTCACTATCAACCTGTGTTCCCAGTTCTGTTATAACAACATCAGTATTTAGTGGGCTACCATAGATGTATTTCTTTATGGGAACCATGTTGTACCTGAAGGGGATGGCAGAACACCATTTGGCATTGTGCTAATGTCCAGGGTTTTGACACCAATCATAGGTCTCAGAGAGGCCTTTGTGAAGGATGTCAACATCTTGGGGAGATAATGATAGCATCCACCTTACAGTCATCTGCAAACATTGTCAGCCAGGGTGCCTTTGTATTGGGCAGGTCCTCAGTGGTGTGGATCCTGAACATGAGGGGACCCAGGGCCACAGCTTGTGGGACACCACTCATGACTGGTCAGTAGTCTAACATGGTGTCCACTTCTTTAACACTGTGGTTTCTATCTGTGAGCCAGTCTGCAGGCCACCTAGTGATGTAGGGGTTGATTCCTAGCTGAGTGTGTTTGTGTATGATTCCTGAGTGGAGAGTAGTATCCAAGGATTAAATGGGCTGCTTATCTTGTTATCTATTCCATACTGTCACATAGTTATTGCACATGGCACAATGCTGATAGGGCTGCAGAGTGTCTACAGCTCCCTCTACAGTGGATGACAACTGTGGGCTTTGTAATGTGGACACTGGGACATGTACTGGGTGGGCAATAGCAAAAATCAGCAAAACCCATGCCCCAATGGATATGGTTCTCACACAAACACAACAACCCCCCCCCAAAGACAGGGTACTGTTCTTACACACACACACACACACACACACACACACACACACACACACACACTTGCCAGGACCCAAAATCTTTGGCTTATAAACACACACACACACACACAAACACACACACACACTTGCCAGGACCCAAAATCTTTGGCTTATAAACACACACACACACACACACACACACACACACACACACACACACACACTGTTACATTTGCCAGAACTGTGATTAGAACTCCTACTAACTAGTTATTTGTACTATAGGATTACACAGTTATTGCATGCACCACAGAGCTTATAAGGTTGAAGGCTGATGAAAGATACTTCTAAAGTGACTGATATCTACAGGACTGCTAAAGCAGGGCAATGGAAAGTGTACTGGGTGTGATTGGACCCAAAATCTTTGACTTATAAACACAACCACACACACACACACACACACACACACACACATGCTGTTACATTTGCCAAAACTGGCATTAGGATTCCTACCTAATTAGTTATTTGTACCATAGGGTTATGCAGTTATCACATGCACCACAGAGCTTATGGGGCTGAGGGCTGATGAAAGATACTTCTAAGGTGACTGATATCTGCAGGACTGCTAAAGCACAGCAATGGGAAGTGTACTGGGTGTGACTGGACGCAAAATATTTGACTTAGAAACACAAACACACATACACACACTCTTTTACATTAACCAGGACTAGGATTAGAACTCCTACATCACTAGTTACATATACTATAGAGTTACACAGTTATCACACACACCACAGAGCTTATAGGACTGAGGGCTGGCACAGGATACTTCTAAGGTGACTGATATCTGCATGACTGCTAAAGCAGGGCAATGGGAAGTGTACTGGGTGTGACTGGACCCAAAACATTTAACTTATAAACACACACACACACACACACACACACACACACACACACACACACACACACACACACACACACACACAGTTATATTTGCTAAAACTGGGATTAGGACTCCTACCTAATTAGTTATTTGTACTATAGGGTTATGCAGTTATCACATGCACCAAAGAGCTTATGGGGCTGAGGGCTGATGAAAGATACTTCTAAAGTGACTGATATCTGCAGGACTGAAGGGCAATGGGAAGTGTGCTGGGTGTGACTGGTCCCAAAATATTTGACTTAGAAACACAAACACACACTTTTACATTAGCCAGGAGTGGGATTAAACTCATGCCTAACTAATTATATATACTATAGTGGTACACAGTTATCACACACGCCACAAAGCTTTTAGGGCTGAGAGCTGCCAAGAGGTGCATCTAGGGTGACAGACATCTTCAAGACTGCTGAGGTAGGGCAATGGGAAGTGCATTGGGTGGGAAAGGCCTGTTAATTCCTAGATCCTACTGACAATTCTCTAAGTGTATGAGAATGCCCAGTGTGACCTTCTGTAGTAAATGTTGGACTCCATTCCAGAGATTGTTGTACTCCAGTCCAGTGATTTTTGTACTACAGCCATACCTCTCAACCTGCTGGTGCAGGATATCTGGAGATAGCCTATCAAAATGGGGAGACAATGGGCCATACATAGGGTGATTGTGACTATTTTGCTTAGTATGTATGAGTTGCTAAAGTTACAGGGATTATTTTAGCAGACATTGAACATATATGACATGTGACACTGTAAGGTATTGTTTCAGTACCTCGTGACATACCTCCTCAGAGCATCACAGTGATTTACCAGAGGAATACAGAATGGATGATGTACAAACCAATATTATGGCCAAATGCTAGGCATTCTTATACAATCCAGCCTGTTGAGAGGTGTGCCTACAACCAGTTGACTGCTGAAGCTGTGTAAAGAGTCCAGCACCTTGGTGATATATTACAATGGGGGAATCTCTGTGTATTTCTATTCTGGCATGGTTTGATTTCCAGTCCAAGGCTGGGTAATATAAGTCAGGCATGATGAGGGTGACAGGCAGACTCCAGATAGATTTGTATGTGGTAAGAATGGGAGTGTTGTCCTGGGTCAGATATGTTGGCCTGTAGCTACCAAATCTTTGCATGGGTTGACAGCACTTGGAGGGCCTTGTGTGTTTCCAACTGTTTGACCAGCCTGGAGGTGTGTGTGTGTGTGTGTGTGTGTGTGTGTGTGTGTGTGTGTGTGTGTGTGTGTGTGTGTGTGTGTGTGTGTGTGTGTGTGTCTCACATTTGGCTTGGCCACCCACATTTTGGGGTCAGGATCTTGTATAGGTTGAGTGATCATGGAAGGATGTGTTACTCTCCATGGCTTTGGGCCAGGTTTCTGTGGGTGCAGACATGTCACCATCTTCTAGGGTTAGGACTGCCTCCAATGAGTGCATTCCCATGTCTAGACTCCTAGTCATACCTGTCGACTGTACAGAGTTTCAAAGAATGTCCAAATTCATGAGTTGTCTATCTGGTCGGTTGCCCAAACAAGTGTGGTTTTCAAGCAAATGAGTTTTGCAACTCACTCAGAGCTGAAGTCAGATATTGCTAACAGTTGACATTGCAGTTTCAGACTTCACAACCTTCAGACATTCCATGCTGATACATTCATTCCATCAACTTTCTAACATTATTACAGCAGTATTTCAAAGATGTCCTCCTCTTTGGACCTTTATCACCCCATTATTAATGGCTTTTTTCCAGATATCTGGCTCTTTGAGGTTGGCAGGTTTGCTCCTAGCAGTTAGCAGCATGGTCTTTCTTTGCATTTTATTGACTGTGTTATGTTGGTGTATGACATTCCCTAAAAGGGCACTGTGGGTGAGGCATGGGACTTTGCCAGAGACCTGTAGGCCATGTGTGACAGATGCAGGCCATCTGTAGCAGGGCAGTACATTCTGATGATCATATGTTCCCAAGCTGCCAGGCAGTGGACACTCTGGGATGGCACCTGTAAATTGAGTGGGTGTTACTGTCAATTGCTTTCTGTTCATATTGAGCCATCACTCTGGGTGATAGCTGGATGCTGCTTAAGGCTAGAGACATGTTACTGCATTTATATGGGACTATGATTGGGGATGGGGGGCACACCTGTACACAATATACATCTGCACAGACTTCTGCTGCTACTTGTTTAACATTTTGGTCCCATTTAGCATAGTGGTGCGCTCTATCGTTGAGATTACAAGCATTACAGTACTGTCCACAATTCAGATTGTTCTAACATAAACATTTTTAGTTTTGGGACTTCTTACCTTTCAGAGCCATACTGCTACTGCCAGACCTGCTGTGATATCACTGTGTAAGGCCTGTAGGTGGAAATTTCATGGATGTTGCCATTTGGGGGCCTTTGCCAAACATTTCTGTATGGTTTTCTACAGCTGATCTGCTGGGTGAATATGGGGGTGAGTATGGGACCCCCACTTTGACATCCATGCATGTGACCTATGACTCCCCCCCCCCCCAGTTATTTGGCTCAGCACATATACTGCAGTGGTATTTCTCAACTAGGATTGCACTGCATAATGTGGGTAATCCAGTACTGGCCATACACTTCCTGCTGTCCCACATAGCTGTCTGTTGTCTGCTTCTATCCCAGTAAGTCACTCCATTCCCTTGTATGCTTGCATCAATACCATAGATATGGTATCAGAACATCCTAATCCAGTCATTTATTGTTAAGAAGGTTGACTTACCTTCTGCCTGAGGCAGTTGTGAGGACAGTGGTTGAGGGCCACCTATGTTGGATGCACACAGTACACTGCCTGTACATGTTAATTTACAGGTAATGTGATGTATGTGTTATCCATTTTACTGTGTGTGCATGTCAGAGAGAGGCATCAGTCCCTGGGTCCCTACAGTTTCAGTGTATGTGCTATGCATTGCCTCTTTGCCAAGGCCTGAGCATACTGGGCACTCCTCCATCTGCTTACAGGGGCAGGCTCAGGGGCCTCCTCCTATGAGTCCCTCTGTGCCTGTGGGGACCTTGGCAATGGTGAGGGGCTGTGTGGCCCTTCCCCATGCTGTTCCTGCTGCAGCTGTTTCCGCAGGATCATATTGTGTAGCATGGCACATAGTATGAACGGGTCTACTTTAATTAAACAAAAGCGGAATCCGTTGAATATGAATCCATCGACACGTAAACAGTGAAATGCAGAAACGTCGAAGATGCACTAAATAGCGAAATCGGAAATGTCGAATTGTCATAGTTGGCCTGTCTGTGGTATAGCGCCGTAAGGTAAGTGTGCGATAGTTACGGACCTTAGGGTTAGGGTGCGGGTTAAGGTAAGTGCATAGATAGGTAATGTATTTAAGGTTTAGTGCAATGTTTTGTTAAGTGTATGTGTGTGGAATATTTACTTTATGTGGGTATAGTTCTGCAGGGTAAGTGTGCGGTAGTTATGGACCTTAGGGTTAGGGAGGGGTTAAGGGTAGTGCATAGATAGTTGTGTATATGAGGTTTAGTGTAGGGTTACAAGTGGGGCTTTGGTGCTTTAATTTAGGGTTAGTACTAGTATATGTATGTATGTGTTTTTTGTTGTGTTTGCCTAGGTAGTATGTTACGGGCGGTGGGGTTGGCCAAATATTGCGGTTTCAATGTTTAAATTTCGTGGTTTTGCGTGTTCGACATTATCACATTTTGCTGTTAATGTGTCGACGGATTCATATTCAACAAATTCCGCTTTTGTTTAATTAAAGTAGACCCGTATGAACATGTGTGCACATGTGCCTGGAGAATACTGCAAGGCTCCACTGGAAATGTCAAGGCTGCAGAACCGTGACTTGAGCATCACAAACACATGCTCTATAATGATCCTAGTTTGTGCGTTTGCCTCATTATGGTGTTCTTGTGTTGGTGTGTGTGCATTTCTGATGGGTATCATCATCCACAGCTCTAGTGCATAGCCAGCATCCCCCACCAAGATGGCCATAAAGGATGCCCCTACTGGCAAATGCCTGGTACAGCTGTGATGAATGCCAGATGTGGGAGTCATGATATCTTCCAGGGCTGCTAGCACACACATTCATGATAATGTCCTGGGCATTGCACATGACCTGGCAGTTGATGGAGGGGAAGCCCTTGCGGTTTATGTAGACCCTACCCTGTTCAATGGGTGGTGCTTTGATTTGGATGTGCGTGCAGTCTATTGCACCCAGTACCTCCGGATATTCTACTACACGGTGGAAGAGATGCTTATTGCTGGTCCTCTCCTCATGGGTGTTGGGGAAGTAGATGTGCTCACTGGCATGTGGTCACATGGCATCCAGGAGTTGGTGGAGTACCCTGGATGCAGATGCCTGTGAGACCCCCATGATGTCCCCAGTTAGGTCTTTGGAAAGTACCTGTAGCTAGTATTCTTAAAGCTACACATACCTTGGTATCCACTGGGATGGGTTCCCCTCTGTTGATTCTGGGTCTGATTCAAGGCTGGCACAGCCTGATGATTTGCTGAAGGATGTCTCTGTCCACCCCGTAGCACTCTGCTATCTCCAGATCATGTAGCCCCTGATAGGTAACTCTGGGTATGAACACTCTTCTCCTCCTCCTGAGTCTGGGGCACTTGTCAGCATTATCCTCTTCACCGTTCTCAGTCTCTAGCACATGCTGGTGTCTCAAAATGATGGCAGCCAACTACATTTTGTTAGTTTTGTCAGTTAAAAATCCCCCGTGTGTATACACCTATAGTGTAGAGTTTGTGGGAAAGTACAGACTGTAAGGTGTTTCCATACTTTATACTGCTGTGCTGCTGATGCTGCCTGTGTGATTGGCTGAGTATGATACATTCCACCTGCCAGCTATATTATTTGCATTTAACTGGCTGCATTCTGCTGTTTCCCTTTTTTATTTTCTTGTTCTACTTGCCATTTACTCCCGTTTAAGCTCAGAAGTTCACTGTGCAAACATAGTGCCCAAACATAAACAGTACTGCCATTTCCTGTTTTTTTTTTTTTTTTTTTTTGTTTAAGTACCTCTGCAGACCATGCACACCCCTTTAGGCAAGGTAAACATGGCTATACAGCCAAAGTCACACCCCCTTGCTAACATGTACACAGTGCTGCCATTTCCTGTTTTCTTTTGTTTTTGTTTAAGACCCGGTGGGTGCTGCGCACACCCGTTTGGGTAATGTAAACACAGCTGTACAGCCTCAGACACACACCCTTGCTTAGCTGTACTTTGCTAAGTGTAAACCTGGGCAACGGAGCTCCAATGTGCTTACAGCAAGCATGACACACACCCTTTTCATGTTAGCTGCTCCTCCTGCCTACACTATCCTGTTCTAGCACCTATACTGTTAGGTGCAGTGTGTGGACTTAGAATATTTTGCAATTCAGTAAATTTCCCCTCATTTGCATACCTCACTGCCCTAGTCCATAGTTGCTGCTCTGACACAGAGCCTTTCCCCTTGACAACCAGTGTTCCCTGGTAATATTTTGATTCTGCATACCATTGACTATAATGTCAAAGTGCAGAATTCCCCTATAATTGAGTTTTAATATTTTTTGTTTTTCAGCATGATCCCATATGCACGCCGCTGCCCTTTGCTTAAACAGCCGAGATCGGCCAAAAAAAAAAAACTTTGATTTTTTATTAAACTGTATACTTCCCCATACCAATGACCATATATTTGGCCATTGGCATGCCTGACATTTATAATACTTGCATTTATTTGAGCTATCATGCCTCCTTTCTGTTATTTGCAGAAATGTGTTCGGTTAGTAAACGAACATATTTCTGCAACTAGCACTGTTCTAGTTTCACTAATCACTAATTCACCTCATTTGCATGTTTTTCACCAGCAAATGAGGTCATTAGCATTCTGCATGGCTTTCTGTGTAGGAACAGTGTTGGCAAGCTTGTGCACGTCAGATGGGCTGTTTCCTGAATCGCTCAGCAGCCATATTCCATGCAGGAGTGGCTACACTGTTCCTGCATGGGATTTTTTGTTTAATGAATCCAGGGGGTTGTATTCTGGGGTTATTATCAAAAAACAGTTGCTTAACAGCAATCTTTCTAAACTAATGCATATTATTCGGATACCCCCTTATTTTCTCTTTAGCACTCTGCAGCTGCAACTCTTCTTGTTTTATGATATTCCCCTTATTCTGTAATACATTAACATTTGTCAGCCTCTCTGAATAATTCTGGTTAGTTCTTAACTGTATCTCTTTTTCTTTTACTATTACACTGTTTTGCTCCACTTTCATTTTATCCCACTTACTAGCTATAACTTCTGAAGAAATTTCTGTCTTATCTAATAACTCTTGACAAATTTTCTCTACCCACTCCTTAAATTCCTTTCCTTTTAACAAGTAGATGGGAAGTGCCAGTGTCTCATTTTTACTTCAGTACCCTGCAGTTTATCTTAGTTGTTATTGATGCATGATCTGAAATAGTTATTGGCTATGTGTCAGAGCTTTCAATTAAATGCATGTTTCTGTGAAATATAATTTCTGTCTAACCTAGTTATTATACCTTGGGAATAATATGTAAATTTCCTCAGAGTTCCCAGTACTGAATTCGCATTTTCCATACCAAATATTTTCATAAATTTCTTCAAAAATCTACCTTCTTTTGTTATATTTCCTTTCTAGAGCCCTCAAATGCATCCTCACCATTGCAGGTCAAGTTACATTCCCCATTTATAAGTAATATTCTCTGCTGAAAGCTGATTATGTCTCCCAAAATTTCTTAACTCCATAATTGCAGTTTTTGGTGAAATATAAATACATGCCAGCATAATCTTCCTCCCTTGGTAATAGCCCCTTACTACCATAAATCTACCAGCAATATCTTTTTCCTTATCTGTCACTGTTGGTACTCCTCTAGCAAATAGTATAGGTACTCTCTTTTTCCCTTTTCCCCTGATATTCTGCTGAATATCAACCCAGAAATCCTTTCTTTGTCAAATTCATATGCTTACTTCTTTCCAAATGTGTTTAGTGTGGGATTGCTATTTGCATTCTGCATTTCTTAATATAATTTAAAACTCTTACCATTTTGTTTATACCATGTGAAGCCATTCAAGTTCCAAAATAATATGTTTAGTGTAGCCATTGTGATAAGAAGTTATTATTCCCACCTATTGTATATGATAACTTTTTAAAATGTCTGTTTACAGCTTTGGTATTACATTCACCCACTGTTTGGCAGGTTGATTCTTTATATAGTTGTTTATTGACATTTCCATTTGAACCTATGTCACATTTTACAAGACATCTTGTTTTATTGAAAACCCTCAAACAGAAAAACAGATTTACCCCAGAACACCCCCAGAACCTATCAACTTAAACTCACAAAACTATGTACATCTTCAAATAATGAAGTTTGACCGTCCTGATAGGAACAATTGTCCCATACTAATAGCTGCACCCTCAGGAATTAATTAACCTAAAATTAAGGTTATCCATGTTAAGACACGTGTTACAGCCTGTGCTCCTGCTTACATTAATTGTTGTCCATTCTTGTCATGTCTTTATTCCCCTCCATGATGTGAAAAACAACCTGTTTGTTTTAAGAAAACATTAACATTTAGCCTTAAGAAAAAGTGCACTGGCTGTCTTTAAATTAAACTAAATTATACAATGTTCTAGTAAATGCTTTAAAGTATTTAGTTGCCAGAAAAGCTACTATCTCTTATTAACTTCCAGGAATCAGTTTCTTTTTTCACACTAGGAGAGCTGAAATTAAGCTGTTGATAAGTATGAAGCCATCTTGGAAAACCCATTTACATTCCTTCTTCACCTAAATGATTACTTCATGGCATATAAATAACTTACTGATTGGGGAACTATCAATCTCAGCCAGCCTGTACCTAATATGCATTATCTTTAGTAAAGATGATCTAAACCTGGAAGTGATAGGTAAGGCGGGTCAGTGTGAAAGTTTGTAAGGATGGAGTGTCAAACACCAGTTCCTTGTAGCTGATATGCCACCCATATGACTTTTGACCAGGCAACTAATTAAGGGAAGATCCACCATGTTTTACCATGTCATTACTTTTTCTGTGTTTTAAGTAACCTAAAAGTTAAACTGCATAAAGTCTGAACAGTATACTGTCTGGACATTTATACTTTTTATTTTATTTTTTCAGATTAGCTTATCTGGATGTTGTCAAGATATATGTTTTTTCCTGAGGGACTAGTTGCATGTCATGCGATTCTGGAAAAATCAGCCCTTAACTGTCATAATTCCAGAATATACTCCTTCCAAATAAAACCTTTTATCAGATGTACAATTTATCAACGTTTTCTTCACTTAGATGTATAAGAAATTATATCTCTTGCTATTCAAGGTGCATTGTATGATGGATCTTTTTATGCATAAAATCCTCTGTAGCAGTTTTAGTATATCAATATGTGTAGTTAACGTCTCATTCCCAAACATGTACCATCCTTAATTAGTATTCCCCCTACTGTGTAAATAATAAAATGAAATGCACGTATGTGTGCTCACACACATTTTGGTGGAAAGTTGTACATTGTTGTACGTAATCTCTACTTTTTCTATTGTCAAAATTTTGTATATGTTTGAAGGAACGTAGTAAATTATTGTCTACTTTTACATAAGGAAAGTTATGCACAAGCCCCCATCCTCAAAAACACACTCACAAACATACACATACTTAAACACCCACAAAACCACAAACAAACATACTGATATGTTTGCTTGAAAGTTCTTAGGTAATTAGTTATACCTGCACTGTAAGCACCATACTGCCTCAGGTTCTATCTTATCCTCATTTTTTTACCTTTTACACTCTTAGCTTTCCTTCTTCTTTCATTAATCAACAGTAAGTTTTGATTATCTGCTACAAATATCTTGTAAGTTATTTTGTATATTGTTTGTGTCTATTGTTAAATGTATTTATTGTTTCTTCTACAATTATAATAATTGTGCTTCTTTGACATAACCAGTTGTAAACTGTTTTATTTAGTGGGACTTCTCTCCCAGGTACTTTGCTCAAAAGGGGCTACCAGCATAGTCAAGCTGTTTTGGCTAGCAAATGAAAATAAATAAATACATTAATAAGGAAGTACATAATAGTACATGTCCAGTGGTTGAATGGGTAGTTCTTAAAACATAAAATGTAAAAAGAATGCAAACTCACTGCATTTATTATTAAAGAAAATTTAACAGTTCTTGCTTACCAAAGAAGATTTACCCATCCTGGCTTGAGTAGTTGTTAGGGAATTGCAGGGGCAGCCCGTGCTCTTGGACTGCCGGACTGCAGCCCCCCCAGCTGTAAAAAAAAAAAGAAAAGAAAGAAAATTAAAAATCACAGACTTTCACGCATGCGCACTAGTCTGGACTGCTGCTGAGACAGTCTGGAGCATGCACAGACTGTCCCAGCAACAGTCCGGATTGGGAAACATTTACAAGCAGAGATCCCAGAAGTCTATGCGGTTGTAACTGCATAGACTGTCATTGGAAACGGATAGAACACAAACTGCGACATCAGCAGGCTGGAGTGTTGTCAGGGGAAGAACATCTCACGTGGTGGATTTGATGCACAGGCAGGTTTGTAGTGCTCTAACAGCTATGGATTTAATGGCATCTACATTGCTCCAGGTAAGAGGGGGTGGGGGTGTGTGTGTGTGTGTGTGTGTGTGTGTGTGTGTGTATGTGTGTGTGTGTAAATGCCCCAGTTGCTATATACTGGTGGCTAGACCAAACTCATGGTGGTGTGGTAGGGAATACCTCAGGCTTGAACCCTGTACCTTGTATGCAGGTGTTAAGGACCTGAATTCCCTACCCACCATCATTTTGTAAAGAAAATTGCAGATTTTTGCCTCATATTTGATCTGATCTGTTCCTCATAATATCTGTGGTTTCTAAATGCTGCAATGCTTGATATTTGATGGTGCAGTGGTAGCATTATTGCTTCATAGCTGCAGATTCTCAGGTTTGATTCTTGGCTGGGGTACCTTCTGTGTGGGGTCTGCATCTTCTCCCTGTGTTTGTGTGGGTTTGCTTTTGTGTCTTCCCATGTTACGAAGACATGTCTGCATTATTTCTTCCTGCGCCTCTGCTGAAAATTGTTTTTTTGTTCCAAGTCAGACTGTCCTGATTAACAAATGTTAAATAAAATTGACAGGCATTTGAATTTAAGACTTCAGGTTTCCGAATGTTTAATTCCTTACATATTTGATGGTGCAGTGATAGCATTGTTGCCTCATAGCTATAGGTTTTCTGGTTTGATTCTTGGCTGGGGTGCCTTCTGTGTGGAGTCTGCATCTCATCCCTGTGTTTGTGTGGATATGCTCTGGTGTCCTGCCATTTTACAAAGACATGTGTCTGCAGTATTTCTCCCTGGGCCTCTGCTGAAAATTGTTTTTGTTCCGTCAGAAGTAAAATTGAAAGGCATTTGAATTTCAGACTTCATATTCTTCAGAAAATACATAGTAACACAACCTTTTATTCTAGCAATTTTCTAAGTTTATAAGAAAAATATTTGAAATGTGTCCTTATTTTTGGGACTGTATTATTGGCTTTGTCCAGGTTTTTTGTGCTAAGGTTGACAGCTATGGCAAGAACTGAATTCACTGAATATGTTTGTGGGCTGTATTCCCTCATTACTGGGTTTGTCCAGGTGTTTTGTGCTAAGAGGTTGACAGCTATGGTGAGAACTGAATTAATTAAATGATAGCCATTTAAGTTTCAGTCTTCCTCTCTTTCACAAAGCAGCTGATTTGGAGTAGTGGTATGTTGCTCTGACTGCTTTGCACAGGGACCTTGGCAGTAAAATGTATGGTGGTAACACGGCATTTTTCTTTCACAAAGCAGGTGATTTGGCATAGTGGTATGTTGCTCTAACTGTTTTGCACAGGGACATTGGTAGTAAAATGTATGGTGGTAACAGCATTTTTCTTTCACAAAGCAGCTGATATGGCATAGCGGTATGTTGCTCTGACTCTTTTGCACAGGGACTTTGGCAGTAAAATGTATGGTGGTAACACAGCATTTTATTCTAGCAACTTTCCAAGATTATACAAGCAATGTTTAATGTGTCCCTGGTTTTTGGGCTTTTGATCCCCCCCAATAAATATGGCTTTTTCCAGATTTCTTGTGCTGCGAAGGTGAGATGCAGTTGAGTATCGAGTAGATTTTACAAGGAGCTGAGAGCTGCAGGGGAAGAGAAGTTTAGTGCTACTTATGCTAAGTCAGCTTGCATTGTTAATAGCACAACAGGTTGTGTACTTGCTTTTGATGCAGAAGGTTGTTGGTTCTACTCCCACAAGGGGTGAATGCTGCCATACTGAAAAAGTTAAGATACTAACTGTGTGCCTGTTATCAGTTTGCCAGCAATTTCCTATTGCAATATTACTAGCTTATCATTTTTAATGTAATATAGGCAATTTATTTCTCAGGGGCATCAGACACTTTATTTTTCGATAAAACCATGAAATATAAAGGTGTTTGCTAGCAGCAACCTCTTCATTAGTTACATATTTATTTAATGTGGAATTATTTAGATGACTTTTTTACTTCTTCAGATATTGTGCATATTTACTGATAATGGTGAACTGTAGAATTGTGCATATTTACTGATAATGGTGGACTGTAGAAGTTTGAGTAGACTTTTATGATGGAAATGTTCTGAACTGGGCAGTTTTGTCATTATGGGTGCATGCATTTTGTTTCATTGTTTACTGGAAATATGTTCTGAATTGGGCAGTTTTGTCATTTTTGGTGCATGCGTTTTGTTTCATTGTTTACTGAAAAAATGTTCAAAACAATAGGAAGGTGTAACAAAGAGCACATGTATGTTTCATATGCAAGGGGCCTATGATTTGAAAACAACCCAGAATTAATCTTTATCTGCCACTGGTAAAATGTATTTTCTTTGAATGTGGGTTTCAATGAATGTGAGTTTCAAGGGCAGAGAAGTTTTAATACTAAGTTTGTTTAGCAGATGTCTTAGTGTTTGTGCTGTAAAATGCAAAATAAAACTTTCAAATGAAGTCCAAATCATCATAGAAGTAAATCAGTATGCACATTAGTGTTTATGGTAAATGGAGTGAAATAGCCAAGTAATGGATCATTAGAATGGCTGCAGGGGGAGGCTCTATTCGACCATGATTTTGTGGGAAGGGCGGCATACTTAAAGACAACCCCAGCTGAACTATACCTCCCGACTGTCCAGATTTTCAAAGAATGAATAGATTTTTGCTTCTTATTTTTGGTTTGTTCCTCATAAAATTTGTGGTTTTCTGGCAAATCATTTAGGAATTAAGTCACTAAATAATGACACACTGAGTTTCAGACTTCATAACCTTCAGAAAAATGCATGCTAAAGTAAGACCTGTTGTTTTATCAACTGTTTCAGTTTATACAAGAGCAATTTTTAGTACTGTTTATATGTTCCCCCAATATATTTGGCCTTGTCCAGATTTATTGCATTAACAGGTTGAGAGGTACATGCAAATAAATTGCTTTATAGAATTAAGCGTAGCCAAACCTCTCAACTGTGCCTGATTTTGGCTCAAAATGTTGCTCTTCCCCCTAATAATCCCTCTGCAAAATAGCAATTTTGGAAGAAAACATGGAGGGTTTATAATTAAGAAATAACTGTAATAATCAGAGTTATAAATTACGTTTATTTCAGAAATGCATGTAGATTCTTTTATTTTGTCAGCTGTTCAAGTTAGCAGTACTAATATTAAAGTGGCCTTTCTTTGACAGGTTCCCAGCTGTATTGTGTGGCTATTTTATATTTTTACATCACATTTTTGGTCCATTTTTCATAAAATTGTGTTTTTTTGGCAAATTAGTGACAAATCATTAAAGACTGAAGTTAGAAAATAATGACAGACATTTGAGTTTCAGATTTCATACCATTCAGAAAATTCATACTAATGCAAGACCTATTCTATTATCTTTCTAAGTTTATAAGAGCAATATTTAAAAATTGTCCTTATTTTTGGGCCTTTGTCCCATTTCTTTGTATGGCTTTGTCCAGATTTCTTGCTCTGAGGTTGAGAGGTATGACAAATGTGTCAGAGCCATCACAGTCAGCCAGAGACATTTCAAATTGTGACATACTTGTTGCACCCCACTCCCCCATGTAGTGACTCTGGATGTGTCGAAGCAAGGCAAGGAGTAGTTATGCAATGCAAATGTGCAGAGTATCCCCCCATCCAAGGTAGACACAAGTACTAGAGTGGTTTTTCATCTGTCCTTGATTTTTGCAGAATGGTCTGGTTTCTGTCATATTTTTTGTACTGTTGGTTTATGCTTATTACTCAAAGTGCCTGTTGCTCTGTGTTTAAGTAGCAATACTTTAATGACCATCAGGTAAGCTTGGCTGAGATCGTAAGATGCAAGTAAGCTTTAATAAGCATACTGTTAAAGAATTGCCAACATTGAAAGCCTTTCTGCTGTTGCCATGTAGAGAATACTTAACTAGATAGTGTATAAGCCTTGGGTATTGAAATGCATATGACAGTATTTGTAATAAAGGTCAGGATTACATTATTTTAAGAAGCTCGTTACACTTGGAGACTTCCAGTCATTTCTGCAGGCTTTACCAGTAAACTAAACAGAATGCTAATCGTGTGGTCCATAACCTCTACAATAATGCTTTTAAGCAATATATCTTGAGCGTATTTCTTGTTTGCTTTTCATTTTTTACTTTGATCATGTTTTCCCCATGAAACAAGTAGATAGTTGTCAGGCAGCAGGTCTATTTTTGGATAAGAAAGATTTTTACAAGTGGGGCCATCAGAGATTTCTACTTTCAGCATGTTACTTGGTACTTTAATAAAGCTGAATATAAATTATAATTAGAACTGCAGTGCAAGAAGTGGTTTGAGTTGAGTGCTGCTTGTTTTTCTTATACTTGATTTTGACTGGCATTCCATCAATGTATTTAAAAATTTATTTTTTCATGCCTCACAACCTTGTTGTTTCCATCTAGATATTAAGTAAGCTGTCATGCAGCCAATGCACTAAAATATTTTTATTCTTCTACACTTCATTTTGTCTTGATTGGACTCTCATAATGATGGTTTGACACCCGGGGCAGTGCATTTAGTTAGGTTTTGTGGTTTTGAGCATAGCTCCTCCCCTTTCTAGTTGGCTGCACCCCTTCCCATTGACCCCACCCATTCAGCTGTCTCCTGCAGCCCCCCTTTGATTTGAAGTCACCAGCCGCCACTGGGGAATTGTATTTACCTACCTACCACAGAAATCAGTAAATGCAAGCAAGCCAACCATTTATTTTTTAATAGTGTGTGGACCATTATTTTAACAGGACGTATCAGACCTCATTTTTAAATAGAGTAATTACAGTTTACTTCCCAGCAGTATAGAACAGTTCAGGCCTACCTCATAAAAGTGATAAATAGCACCATTTTTTGTTCATATAGTACATTTTCCAGCAATGTCATTCCATTGGGAAAAAATTATAAATTGTTGTCTTGGTTGGCACTTAATCTGCTAACAGTGATAGTCGACAAAACTGTGCCGCATTTATTGATTTTTTGAGATTGCTTTTCTCAGTGTCTGCATTTTGTTTTAGTTAACAAAACTGTGCTGCATTTATTTATTTGCTTGAGATTGCTTTTCTGTCTTTTGGAATTTCCCGCCCCTGCTGTAAATTTGATTTTGAATACGCCTCACAGTCCATCTCATTTGCTTACTGTACTGAGTACAGGGTAATCATTTGGGTAGGACTACTGCCTTGCTTCTTTGATTTTGGACTCTCCTCCCAGTCCCATCTCATTAGCTCATTCTACTAGAATTATCTTCTGTTCCTTCCCGCTCCACAAAAAAAAAAAAAAAAAATACACTTTATTCATTTATTTTTTGTGGCAAAGCCGCGCTAGTGCAGCAGTAGCGTTGTTGCCTCACAGCAAGAGGTTCTCCCGTTCAGTTCTCAGCTGGAGCACCTTCTGTGTGGAGTCTGCATGTCCTCCCCGTGGTCGAGTGGCATTCAAAAGACATGCATGAATGAGCATGCCTTCGTTGAAGGTTGGGCATAGGGCGGGCACCATGGCACCATAAAAATCTACTGCCAGTCATTAGCAGACCAGAGTTCCGTTGTAGCAACCCCTAACCGGGAAAAGCCAAAAGAAGAACTACAATTCATTTATTTATTGTGGTCTTCCTCCTTACTGTTAAGTGTGGTTTTATCCTGCTGTATTTATTACTGCTTGTTAGTAGCCTGATTAAATTTGTCTGTTATTCTAACCCTCTTAATTTTGGTTCTAGCACTAGGGCTTCAGACCAGTTATTGTACATTTATCAAGGTTTTTGTGGTCTATACTCTTGTGGACAAACCCTTATCAAAACCCTCTCTCCCTAAGTCCATCCAAATTTCAGAACGCTATGTCTGGACAATTCCCATCAGTTTCTCCTGCCAGCCTGGTCAACATGGGCATACTGAGACAGTGTAGCAACTGCCACATGTTCACTGACAATGCTCTTCTGCTAGCACAGAATTCTTCTACTTGTGAGAAATACATCTACATCAGTAACCTGGAATCCCTGCTCTCTCATGCCTCAGTCAGTACCTCTGACAAACAGGAGATTGCCAGCACAAACACCACACCACCCACATTACACAGCCAAGCACAGCACACACCCACATATACAGAGGCCCTCAATAAAAACTTACCTAAACAACAGAGACCTCCAAAACACACTCACCTGACATTCCACACACAACACCAAATACATCACAGACAGCAGACAACACTCCAGTGTCTCACAAATACAGCTCATAAGGCATAACAATAAACTCATACAACCCATAAAGCACAACATTAAACCAAACATAATAGTCATTGGTGACTCAATTGTGAGACACACCATTGTTCCCCTCACCAGGCTCACCAGGCTCGACAAAGCAAATTTCGAGAGAAAAATAGCTAAAGACTCAAAAGACAATCATAAGGCCTTCTTTAGCTATGTTAGAAACCTAGGAGGAAACTCCCAGATATGCTCAGAACTAGTTCAAAATGATGTGAAGTTTACTGATCCTACAGACATTGCCAACATACTGGCTGACAGGTTCAGTGCAAACTTCTCCCCCCCCCCCAAAAGGAGAGATATCTATACCAAACGAGTGCAGCCCCCCAAACATCTCCAGCGCCCAAGTGAGAACTGCTCTCTCCAAAGCAAAAAACACAGCATCCATGGGACCTGATGGTGTCCCCGGCTGTGTGCTCCACGAACTCAATGAGGAATTAAACCCACAGCTAGGACAGCTGTTTAATCAAAGTCTTACCTCGGGATACATACCCAGGGAGTGGCGCACTGCAACTGTGGTCCCACTTCACAAAGGCGGTGCCTCCACAGACCCTGGAAATTACCGGCCCATTAGTTTGACAAGCCTTATCTGCAAAGCCATGGAGAGGATCATAATGGACCTCATAAATAAAGACATAGGGAATTTGCAGACTTTGGATCCAACCCAGTTTGGCTTTGTCAAAGGCAGATCATGCCTTTTAAACTTGGTCGACTTTTGAAACAGTCACCAAAGCCATTGATGAGGGAAAGGCAGTCCATACAGCCTACCTCGATCTGGCTAAGGCCTTCGATACAATACCCCACTCGGGTATCATTGAAAAACTCATCAGCTTAAATGTTAACCCATACATCACAAGATGGGTTGCAAACTGGCTGAGTGACAGAACCCACAGGGTCAGAGTTGCTGGCGCCATGTCAGACTCAAAGCCTGTCACAAGTGGTGTCCCACAGGGCTCAGTCCTGGGCCCACTCTTGTTTGGCATCTACTTTTCCAAGTACAAGCAAACACAGGAGGGTTATGGCTGACAAAGTTTGCAGATGACTGCAAACTGGGCCATAGTAGAAAACACATCTGACACAGATATCCTTCAGAAGGGTCTCGCAGAAGCAGATAACTGGTGCCAGAGCCACGCCCTAAAGTTAAATGCCAAAAAATGCATAGTCATACCCTTCGGGAAAAACAAGGTTACCCCTAGCTACCAAATAGGTGGCAATCCACTGAGCACAGAAGAAGTTATCAGGGACCTGGGGACCCAGGTTGATAGTAGTCTGTCATTCGACACCCATGTAGCTAAAGTAGTTAGGAAGACCTTCTACATTGCCCACCTTATCATGAAGGGATTCTCATCTAGATCAAGGGAGGTCATAGTCTCCCTTTACTCATCACTCATCAGACCAATGATTGAGTACAATGCCCCATTCGGAATGCATCTGACCCTACACTTGCAGCAGCTGGAGAGGCCACAAAGGTTCCTCACCAAAAGGATAAAGGGTCTCAAAAATCTGTCCTATGCTGCCCGACTGAAAGAACTCCAGCTCTATTCAGTCGCTTACCGCTTGCTCAGAGGTGACCTTTGCCTAACATGCAAGGCCATGTCAAACCCAGATTTGATGAATATGCTTCACCTCAAAAAAACTAGATCCATCAGAGCCACAAGGGCGGGAGACTTAAACCTCGACACGGCTATTAATAGGACGTGCTGGAGGGATAGATTCATCACCCAAAGACTCCCTATGCTGTGGAACAAAATCCCGGTACATGTGAGGCAGAGCACCTCGCTGGCCTTGTTCAAGAGAAATCTTGACCAATGGATGGGAGATCGTAGATATACCCCAGGGATTACCTCAGTGTCACTGCTTGACAGAGGCACAGCAAAATAATGGGTATAGTTCCCCATACTAAAGGGGTGGCGTAAGCCACAAAACGTTGGGCTAGGCTTGTAAATGCCCTCGGGCAGATAGCCTAGTATGAACCTATGAACCTATAAGATCACAGTCAGTTGTCTGTCAGGTGCCAGAATCCGTCACATTATGCACTTGAGTCTATCCACAATGGGTACAAGTATGACTCTGCCATTGTCCATGTTGCTGTGAATGACTTGAGATGTACCTCCCTGGACTATATGAAGAGAGACATGATTGAGCTGTCAGAGTATGTGTCCCAGGCAGGTATGACCCTAGCCCTAAGCAGCATTTTACCTTCACCAAGAATGATAACACAATACCAACAAAAAATAATTGACTTCAACAATTGGCTTAGTTTTTGGTGTCATTCCAAGGGGATCAAGTATCTGTCTGCATTGGCTGACATGGTTGGCAGGCCTCAATGCTTTGCCAGTGATGGCCTCCACTTGTCACCCCTGAGATTCTGGCCAAAGCTCTTGCCTACCCCATTGTGCCTTTTTTTGGCAATGTCCCACAGACAAATCTTCCAACATAAAAGATCTGTTAAAAAACAAATTGAAGGTCATGCTACTTAAGGCTAGGTAACTTAACCTGAAAATGCACTCACTGGAAGCTTTCCTAGCACTTGAAATTGCTGACATCTGTGCACCCCTGCCTTACCAGGCTATACCTCATTCTACACATTACAACCCCAAAATGAGGTCAGGAAGACTAAGGGTGGTAGAGTTTCTATTTTCATTAAAGACAAGCATACCTCCAGACTGGTTTGCCAGCATGATGCATTAGAACTTCTCCAGGTGCAATTGACAATTGGCAAGACACCCATCCAAGATATAGCCAGCTATAGACCCCCCTCCATGACTCAGGACACACATTCCCCTTGCCTGAACCTACTTATGTCCATCAAGGTATCCCATAACACCCCGATCCTTGGTGACTTCAACTACCCCACCATAAACTGGGTGAACTATTCCTGCTCTAATGCACTCACCCAATGATTCCTTGATTTCATCAATTCAATGCACTAGACCAGCCTGTCTCATCCCCCATAAGGGGAGATAGCATTCTAGACTTGGTTCTGACCAACATGGGTGACTGCTGCACCACCTCCATAGAAAGTTCTTCCCTGGTGAGACCAGATCATCGGTCTTTCTCATTCAAAGTGTCTGTCCCATCCAACCCCCCCCAGCTGTAACCAGGCTAAAAAACTTCTCAAAAACTGACTACAAGCTTCTATGTGAGGTATCAAGAGCTTCACTCCACTGTCCCCCTCAAAGGATGCAGACAAATATGCTGAACAGCAGGCCAATGCAGTATACAAGCACATGTACAACTGCATGGACTCAGCCATACCCAACAGAACTAAAACCTGCTCCTCAAGGAAACACAAACCTATGTGGTGGACATCCTCTATCAACAGGCTTTACAATGAAAGGAAGAAACTGCTGTCCAAGGGTAAAAAGGCACAAATTCCCAATTGGAAAAACTCCCTCCTTAGCCTCAAAAAGCAAATTAGATCACTAGTGAAAACCTCCAAAGCAAATTATGAATCAAAACTAGCCTCCAAAACAAAGGCTAACCATAAAGACTTTTTCAGTTATGTCAGAAACCTCTATGGCAAAGCCCAGGTTTGTTCTGAATTAGTTCTTAATGGTGCCACTTACACTGATCCTGTTGACTTAGTCAACCTGGTAGCAGATAGGTTCAGCACAACCTTCACCCCCTGTCCACCCCAAAAGGCTCATTCAACATCCCTGATGCTTGCCCCACACCTCACATCTCCATAGATCAAGTGTTAAAGGACCTATCCAGGGCAAAGATCACAGATTTCATGTGACCTGATAGTATCCCAGGCTGTATTCTGTAACATCTCCAGCAAGAACTAGCGTCGCCATTGAGTATCCTATACAACCATAGCCTAAGTACAGGCTTAATTCCACCAGAGTAGAAAACTGCCATTGTCATCTCTTTGCACAAAGGTGGTGCCACTACTGACCCTGGAAACTATTGCCCCATTGGCTTTACAAGTCTGATCTGTAAGACCATGGAGCGTATTATTATGGACCTCATAAACAAGGACATAGGCAATCAGCAAGCACTTGATCCCACCCAGTTCGGATTCATCAAGGGCTGATCTTGCCTGTTGAACCTGGTTGACATTTTGAGACTGTCACCAAGGCACTGGATGAGGAAAAGTCAGTACACACAGCTTACTTTGACTTGGCCAAAGCTTTTGACAATCCCCCACTCAGGCATCATCAAAAAGCTAACAGAACTTGGAGTAAATCACTATCTCATCAGGTGGGTGGCCAGTTGCCACACTGATAGGACCCCCAAGGTCAAAATAGGTGCCACTACCTCCAGTAGCAGACCTCTCACTAGTGGTGTCCCCCAGGGATCTGTCCTGGGACCCCTGTTGTTTGGCATCTACTTCTCAGAGATCCAGGCAAAGACAAAAGGCATCTGGCTGACCAAGTTTGCAAATGACTGTCAGTTAGGTGCTGTCATTGTCTCCCTAAATGATATTAACATACTTCAAGAGGTTCTCACAACAACAAATTAATGGTGCTAAAGTTATGGCCTTAAGTTGAATGCAAAAAAATGTATTATCATACCATTCAACAAAAACATAGCCCCTACTGATTACCACATTAGCGGCAGCCCTCTAAGCATACAACCTGTGGTGTGAGACATGGGTACACAAGATGACAACAATCTCACATTTGACCATTATGTAGCAGTAGTGGTCAGAAAAGCCTTTAACTTGGTTCATCTCATAAGTAAAGGGATTGCAACCAGAAATAAGGAGGTTACTACCTCTCTGTACTCTTCCTTCATTAGGCCAATAATTGAGTGCAGCACCCCATTTGGTATGTACCTCTCCAAATACCTGCACCCACTGGAAAGGCCACAGAAATACCTCACAAAGAGAGTCCATGGCCTCCAACACCTGTCCTGTGTGGATAAGCTCAAATCACTATCACTCTACTCTGTATCATACAGATTGCTCAGAGGTGATCTGTATCTCACTTACAAGGCAGTCTCAGACCCTGCTCTACTAGAGATGTTCCATATCCATAAGTCTAACTCCTTGTGTAGTACCTGATTGAAAGGCTTAAATATAATATGTGACATTAACAAAACCTGCTGGAGAGACAGGTTTGTCTCCCAGAGGCTGCCCTGTCTCTGGAATAGACTCCCCATACACATCAAACAGAGTACATCACTGACCCTCTTCAAGCACAACCTTGATGAGTGGATGGGCAACCACAAATTTGTCCCAGGGGTTCCACCTGTGTCCCTCACTGACAGGGTGACAGGTGCTGATTGTGGTTTCTTTTTTGGGGATAAACTCTTGGCTAGGCTTGTAAGGGCCTGAGAACCATTAGCCTAGTAATCTCTTATGATCCTATGGACACCATTCCCTCATGACTTCTGAGCTATGTACCCTATAGAAAGATGCTGGGGTGGGGTGCACACCAGGGATCACTGTTGTCATTCATTCTGGACAATGCCTGAATATGCCAAACGCCTGCAGGTGTACACTTCAAAATCATAACGTTCCTCTGAAGTTTAAGCTCTTGTTGGCTGGAGTCATGATCATGACCCTGAATTACTGTGTATGAGAGAACAGTACTGTGACTTCCCCCCACTTGGCACCTCTGTGATGGAAATTCTTCATCAGCAACCAACTTCTAATGCTCGGCCTCTTCCAGTGGCCAGTAAATTTCAGCAACATTTGGAGCCAAAACCTCTTTTCTGTAGAACAAGCTCCTATGAGTAATATTTTTAACAACATTTTTGACACAAAGAACTACAGTAGAAATTACATGCATAACTATAATATTTAATCAGATCTGAGGAAGTTAAGGCAAACAAGCCCATCTAATTAATATATTTTATTTTCAGTCACTAAGTATCAATTTCTAAATAAGTTCTTGAGTACTTAGAAGTCTCATCTGAGCTTGTCTACAATTCATGGCTCTTATGTTTTGACTTTTTGGAGGGTCAGACAGCATATCTATTGCTTAGCAAGTACCAGCTTTCCCTGTGGTTCATTGATTTTCCTTATGGGTGAGAGACATCACACTCCCTAGGGCTGCAAAAATATTCCACCTCATTATAAGGATCTGGTTTTCTCATAATTATAAGTCATATGGATAGTGCACCTTTGATTAAATAGTAGTTTTACACAACTATTAATGTCAAATCTGGGGTCAAACAAGGACCAAACGTGCTTTAGCCAGAAGGATACAGTGCAGAATTCCCAGCTATGTGAGTGCTAGGCAGTATCAAAGAAAATTCTAAAACAGGGAAAACGTAGATGTTGAAATAGGTCTATATTATCTAATCGAAGAGGCATTACAGCGAATGCCTCTTCACTGACCCCTAAAGAGCGAACCGCCAATTACACAAACGGCCAAATCAGCGATCTGGCCAGAAACAAAATATCACTAAGAACACCTCAGAATGGGGGGCTTCCCCCCCCCCCCAATGTGGGGGGCTTTGCCCCCCCCAACTAAATATACCATCTCCGAGATGGCACTACAGTGGGGAAAGGGGAAATTCACGCTTTTCCCTAGGAAAAAAATCACTAATTTGGCCGTTCGCGTAACTGCTGCTTCTCTTTTTAAGGGTCATGAAGAAGCATTTGCTGTAATGCCTCTTTGATTAGACAATATAGACCTGTTGAAATTACATTCACAGTACAACAATATGTTGTTTTGTTTGGGCTGAAGATGATATAGGCTGATAAAACAGAGAACAAAGAGACAGAGAGAGAGAGAGAGTGTGTTTGTGTGTACCCACTTTTTAAATGTATCATTTAACATAGGTTTTCTTGAATGAAAGGGTTTGGCTAATAACAGAACAGAACAATAGTGAAAGCTTTACTTGTTAGGCATCTAAATCTGTTAACTTACTGCGTTCCTCTGTGAGAAAAAAGGGTATTTCTGACTGTATATTTATGGTTAAGAATTGTATCATGCCATTCTATTTGGTGACTCAGAAATTCTTAACCTATTAGTTGGCAAGATGTTGACATATTCAAGCTTTACAGTATGACAGGAATGTACAGAACATATTATTATTCTTTTAAAACATAATGTATACATATAAGACAACATTCAACCTTCATGTTTTTCCAGTTTAACGTGTGCTTTATCACATTTCTCTAACCTAGACTTTGCTGTTACTTAATAAATCAGGATCTGTTTCATGGAGCAAACTTCAGTGATGCATATTTCCACTGGATAATAACTTCCTGTTGGGAAAAGGAGTTTGATTTTTCTCCCCAGGGCATGTTTGCTGCTTTACCGCCCCCCAATTAAGTATTATGAATGTCAAAATTCTTACTCTTCATGCATTGTGTTGTTATCCTTATACCAACCTTCAAGTTAAAGCAAGTACTTAGGGGAAATGAACATTTTATAAATAACTTTAAGCACTGGAAGTCTTGCATTAACAGGTGGCTGCTATTCTAATATTAAAAAATGTTTTAAATAAAGCTAAAACAATCTGGCTTTATAGTCCATATGAGATAAATTTATTTTATTTTTAATTTCTTATTTGTACTTAATAAAGCGAATAACAAGAAAATGTAAACGGTTAGCTATCTTTTTAAAATATTGTTCCACCCGTAGCATAACACTGTAATATAAAATGCATCACTGTTAATCACTCTTTGAAGATAACCTTACCAACCTACTGGATCACAGTTCACTGGTTAAGTGCTACAACCACAGTACCTGAGTGTGTGCAGGAACTAATCTACCTGACATGACCCTATGAGAATGTCTGCCTTGCAACACTCTTAAATAATCAACTCCAGGGATATAGTCTTGGAAGGGTAGTTAAAGGGCTTACTTCAATGCACCAGGTAACTGCTTTTATGTAAAATTAGCTTCTGTGAAGCCTTTCTGCTAGATGGGATCTGCAGACAAAGCACTAATTAAATTAATTAATTAATTTAATAATTAAATTTATAATAATTTAATTTATAATAATTTAATTAATTAATTAATTAATTAATTAATTAATTAATTAATTAATTACTAAAGACAAAGCAACACCAGGGGAATCCATTCCTGTGCTGTCCGTAAACATAACCTTGGTGGCTGTCTATTGTATAAGTGCAGTCAACAACATTAACAAAAAAATCTGCCCTTCTTCCTCAAAAAAAAAAAATCACCTTCCTTCTACAAATATTTGTTATTCAGACATCTTTTGATTACAATATTGTAGCATCTACCATTCTACCAAAATAGAGTTTGTCGGAACTTCCCCGTTAAGTTAGGCAGCCTGTGTGGCCGGACAGTCTTCTAAAGCATTATGAGAAGTTAACCATGGACATCCCAGTCCTAAAATCAGTGATTACTGTGTAACTGAGCATGCAGTCCTGATGACAGATTAGTTAATTTCTAACTCGTGTCAAATGAAGCTGACTTCCCTCATTATCCTTACTAGCATATATTACTAAAAATACCACAAATGTCAACAATTGTTTGTCTACTTTTTTTACTTTCTTACTGTATGCAAATGCTCTTCTTATGAGCTTGTTTCTTTTATACCTTTGTGCAAATGACCTGCAGGTATAAAAAGTATATACCTACCCAGTACACCATCTCTTTCCAGCTGTAAGGCAACCTTTCTTATTTGGGTGAATATTTAAAAGATAAGCAAGTACTATTAAATCCAAGGAATATTAAAACAATCCTATATGGAACCTCTGCAGGCCCAGACAAGTAACAGATGACTTCTTTATTAGCAGTCATTTAGGAGAAGCTATTGAAAATATACACTTTCCCTTTCAAATACCTAGCAGTTTGGATGGATCATTCACCATTTCAGGATATTTATTAGATATATATTAAAGACAAAATTTGGCAGAATACTGTATAGTTATTGAAAATTGTCTTGAGTTTATTACCACAGTAGAAGTATGCCACCGGTACGGTATGCTTTAGCCTTAATATCAAATACTTCAGGGAAGGGCTCACACAACTTAGGTTCTGTAAAAAGAAAAGGTTAAACATGTTGCTTTATAGTTTATGCTTCTGGCTCATTAGTCAGAACACCCCTGTAATTTTTTTAAAGTTTGCCCAATGTGTGAAATATCTTCCCTGTCACTTCCCCATGTATTCATGCAAAGGTAACTCATTATTCACAACACTCACAAACTGAAGTAATACAATTATTAAAAAGACCATCAAGCAAACTTGGTGATATTGCATTCTTTATTTGTGGTGCCAAAACACAGGGCGACTTCCAGTATGTAACTTTACAGCAGTCTGTTACTCCTAAACTCTGTATAGCATTCTTTAGAATGATTCCTTAGTAAATATTTATTGCATCTACCCATTACATAGAGCTTTGCTCATTGAGTAGTAGAGATCCCAGAGTTTGATCAACACCTAAACTTTGGGTTATTTGCATCTAAATTTCTCTTTCCTAGAAGCATTATTATGCACACAGCTGCCTGTGTTCCATTTGGCTAACTTCCCTCTAAATATTTGATACAGTTTTCCACTTCAGAGATTTACAGCTGTACACTAATAAATGTGCCACAATATACAATATTTTCACCACTGGCAGATTAGAATAGTAGTGATTTGTGCAGCTGCCCAGAAACCACAGCTCCAGGAAGGTCCATGGCCATCCAAAAATAAATAAATAATTACATTTTGTTATATTCAGGATTGCTAACTCATTTTAGCTAGCTTATGTTCAAACATAACAATCGTTAGGGACATGTCTTCATTTTTAGTTTAAAATAGTTTTAAATGACAGAACTGTGAGTATTGATACCTATATTCTCTTAATGCCTACCATTTACACGAGTGGCATGGGTCAGTGATGCTACTCATCTTGAGGCATTTTATTTATTTATTTTTAAGTAAAAAATGTTTTCTTTATTTAAAATAAATAAATAGACTGCTTGAGATGAACGGCATCACTGAACCAAGCTGCAGAACTCTGCAGCTATCTGTTTGGTGCCTTCCTATAAGTCATAGAAAGGTAATGAGTAAAAGCCCTAGAGTATTAAATAGTACATCAGGGCGTTGTCGAATTTGTGGCTGTTGGTTTGGAAATGGAGCAGTGAGTCATGGTGACATTTTTTTCCTCCCAGGAAGCAAGATATAATTGTGGTTCTCAGCTTTCCCCAATTTAACTTCACATTTATGACCTTCATCTTGTAAGATGTTTGATTTTCTAGTAAATCAGTAAGGGTTACAGTCAGTCAGTAATGCCAGACATTAAGAGTTTCATACTTATTGCTCAGAAAATACATGTTGATGCAAACCCTATTGTTCTACTGATTCTGTAGGTTAATTAAAAAGTATTTACAGATTTTCTCTGATTCTGAACCTTTGTCCCACGTTATAATACCTCTCAACTACACCTCATTATGAGGAACTTTCTTTATTATGAGTCATAACAAGTCCATGTTCCACTCTGTTCCATACTGAAATGGTTTGGCACTCAGTGACTGCTAAGACTGT
Organism: Protopterus annectens; assembly: GCF_019279795.1. Lineage (NCBI taxonomy): Eukaryota > Metazoa > Chordata > Ceratodontiformes > Protopteridae > Protopterus > Protopterus annectens. Next base: position 1,899,872,481 of record NC_056725.1, read on the forward strand.
TCTTAAATAATATCCATGTCAAGTAATACCTTTATCATATTAATTAATCAAAACAACTTTTTGTAAGTAAAAAAAAAAATAACACATTTTAAGATTGCTGTAAGCTTCCAAGTTAGAGTTGTTAGTAACAGTTCCACATTTTGCCCTTTGTTCCATGCTGGGAGAACTAGTGGCCCATATTTTGGAGATATGAGGTTGACAGCTATGCCCATTATTTGTGGAGTTGTTCCTGATTCATTAGTAAAATAGTGGAGAGCTATGGATAAAATACTGATAGCATCAAGTCAATGATGGGGTGACAAGGGGGGCACTGAAAGAAACATCTGTTGTCCTGCCATATCAATGTTGCAGCATCCATAACAGAAGGAATCTCCTGCCAAGGATAGCCCAATGTCTGGCCACTACACCAAAGCCTTAGTATTTGCAGGTGCGGTATATCACAAGTACACTCCCCCTGCAAGGCTTAGGGCATAAAGGTGATGTATGGATGTTCACATTCAGAACTTCTTTGCTGCCAGTCCGAATGCCATCATTGAACATCGGTCTGGATGCCTTTCTTCTGTGTTGGTTACCAAGTTGTTTTTTTCAGATACATGCCCTATTGGGGTTTCTCTTTATCTTCTTTTTATTTAGTTTTGATTGGTTTCATGTCATCCAGAAAAGGAAAATGTCTGTGTGGGAGGCAGATTCCCCATAAAGATTGTCATGACGAGTGCCTCTTTTGTTTGGGTGCTTCCCACAACCATACGCAATATTTTACCTATCAAGCTTTTGTCCACAAGATGCTATGTAGTTGTTTCTCCTCCTTATCTATTTATCTTGAAAACTAACATCTAAAGCTGTTGGCTCAAGGTGCTGTGGTGGAGTCATCCTGTCTTGAGAGTTAACCATTAGCCAAGAAAAAGGCCAAGAAATTTTGGTCGGATATGGACACTGTCCAGCCTCTCCTGGACATCTATCTCAAGGCTGGTGAAAATCTGGAAGATCATCCAGTAGTTGTTTCGGATTCCAGTGCTGTAACCCTATCAGAGGCCGGCATAGATCCAACTTCTCATACGTCCTCAAAGACTTTATAAACTTCTGCTCCAGATATAGATGGAAGGATGGCAAAATGATTAAGGTGTTTACCTTGCAGACACAAGGTGCAGGGTTTGATTCTCACATGGGGTAATTGGCTAGAGTTAAAATGGCCCACAAGGGCAATTAGCCTAGTACTAATCTATGAACCTATGAATCTCAGCTAATTATAGCCAAGGGACTGAGAGGGAGTCCACAGATTTTAGTGAGGGAGGAGATCCCACTACTATTACTGAGTGTTGCCAAGGGTCTGATCCACACAGAGTGTTTTGTGTGGACATCTCACAAAAAAAGAAACGGAAACCAAGCATATTTCCCCTGCAGCCAAAGATCCCCAATGTGAATGGCAGGATTTTATTCAAGGGTTGTTTAATACTTTGATGGCGTCAAAGCCTCCTCAAGGAGTGTCTGTGCCTACTTCTCTATAGTCTTCTACTCCTCTTAAAATATCTAAGGAACTGGATTCTTCTGATGAAGATCAGGACTCTGCTGAAGAGTCCTTAACCTCCTTTTCACAAATTCTTTCCCCTTGGACAATGGTTCAACGGAAGAGGATTCTATTAGTCCAGATTATCCTTTAGAAGAACTCTCTTTTGCAGACATTGCTACCTGTATGATGGAATTCTTTAAGTGGGATTGCTCTCTGGTTTCTGATATCAAGAAAATGTATTACGAGCTCCTTCAAATGCAGTCTCCAAAACCTTCTGCTGTTCCCCCCTGTTTCAGCAGCTTATGTGGCCCCTAATTCTTAGCCCCCTGCTCCCAAGAAACCCTACAGATTCTACAAGGTGCCTGACGAATGTAAATGTTTGTATAAATGCCCTTCTTCCAATCCTTTTGTAGTGTCTCTCTTCAAACAAATCCTCCAAGCTTTTGCCCTCTACCAAGTTGTTTCCTTCAGACAAGGACAGAGGCTGGGCAAGAAGGTTTATACTGCAGCCACTATATCCTTTATGGCCATTAACTACCAGACTCGTATGACCAGGTATGTTATGGCCCACGTTCTTATTTTCTCAGGTCATCTCTGATATCCCTGACTTTGAAGGGAAGACTTCTACCCTTTCCTTGTTGGGTTCCACCTCTCATGTTGCCCGTCATTCTATTAAGTGCAGTTATGATGCGGCTGATGTTTTCTCTAGTGCTGCTGTATTTGGTTCTGTCATGAGTGTCACTCATGGGTTTGTCTTCAGGCGTTGCCTGATGACATTAAGGCAAAATTATTTGATGCTCCTTTGGATAATAAATGTCTTTTTGGTGCTTTTGCTGTTGAACTTTTCAAGTCTCTTCAGGATAAGGGTAAGGCTTGCAGGAGTTGAAAATTATTCTTGTTTTTCCTGTTTCAAAGGACTTACCCTTCCAAATCTGCTTTTGTTTGCAGTCAGTCTCGCCCTCCACCCAAGGGTAAAAAGGGTTCTAGACATATGTCTTTTGCTAAGTCTACTCAAACACCTACTTCCCAGAAACTACTTTTCAGGACAAGCTGGGTTCTGTTTGACAGTTTACTTCCCCTTTCCCTTGGCTGGGTCCCTTTATTCCTTCATCTTCCCTGTCCCTTCCAAACTGATTGGTGATCACAACAGATTCTTGGGTTCTGCCACGGGTATTTCATGGTTTGGAAATCTCTCCCTCTTTTTGGGCATCCCTCAACCTCGTTGGGAACAGCTTCCTTTTTTTCCTAGAAGTGCTTCATTCTCTTTTGGACCAGGGTACCATTTGTGTTATACCCTGGCCCAGGTTGGGAGGGGGGTTTACTCCTGAATGTTTCTTGTTCCCAGGAAGGAGGGCACTTGAGATCAATTCTGGACCTTTCATAGCTCAAAACCTTTCTCAAGATTTCTTCCTTTCAGATGTTGTCTCTTCAATCCTTATTTCTCCTTCTTCTTCTTCCCCAGGCATTTCTTGTCTCTCTGGATCTCAAGGATGCCTACCTTCATATCCCCATTCATCCCTTTTTAGGAAATATTTACATTTTTCTGTTTTGTCATTGCATTTTCAGTTCTCTGCTTTGCCCTTTGGCCTCTCCACTGTCCCAAGGATATTCACCAAATGCCTCGCTACTGTGATTGCTTTTTGCAGGATGAGAGTTCAGATCTTTCCTTATATGGACAATTTGTGCATTCAAACTTCCTATCCCAGATGCTTTACTTCAAGATCTCCAGTTTACTATTTTCCTGATAGAGAGTCTGGGGTTCACCATAAACTTTCAAAAATCAGCTCTGACCCCTTCCAAGGATCATCTTTTCCTTGGTTGCAAGATCCAGACCATCCCCATGCTGACATCCCTGCCTGCTTCCAAGGCCCTATCTCTTATTGTTTTTTTTTTTTTTCAGTCTCTTCTTTCTGTGAAGTTGGTCACAGCCAGGAACTTTCTCAGGGCCCTCTGTTTCATGGCTTCCACCATTTCTATGCTTCTTGTGGCCAGGCTCCATATGAGAAAGCTTCAGTAGTACCTCAAGTCAGTGTGGCGCCAACACTAACACCCCCCTGGACTTTCTGGTACCTTTTCTTTCCTTTCCTGTCTCAAGCTCGAGCTTCATTAGTGATTTGATCAACATTCCCTCAACCGGGGGCTGCTTATTTGAGCTCTAGACCTGATTCAAGAGCTATTTGCAGACACCTCAAATAGGAGGCGGGAGGCCTCCTTTGGCTCTCTCAAGGTTCAGGGTCTCTGGCCTGTGCTTCAGTGGTCAGACCACATCAACACAAAGGAGATAAGGGTCCTGCTTCTAGCTGTTCAAGCTTTTCATTCCCTATTTCCTCCTGGGCCCCTCAAGATTTTCACAGACAACACCACTGTGATGTGTTACGTCAACAAACAAAGGGGAACAACGCCTTATCTTCTTTGCAGACTAACTTTTCAGGTCTGAGATCTAGCTGTCCAGTATTAAGTGAATCTTCAGGTGGTTTACATTCCCTCGGAGCACAATCTAGTGGCAGACTTTTTGAGCAGATCCAGCACACAAGCTCATGCTTTACAGATATGTGTTCCTGAATATTGTCCAAAAGTTGGGTATCCATCAGGTAGATCTTTTTGCCTGACATCAGAGCAGGCAACTTCTTCTGCTCTGTTCCAGAATCCCAAGTCTTCAGGCTTGGAAAGTGGGCACCCTATCTTTTCCTTTGGAAGGAGATGTTTCTGCAGCAATTCTCTCCCCCTGCTTCTGAGGGTCTTGAACAAGATCAGGCAATACTCTTCCAAAATTTTACTGGTGACTCCCTTTTGGCCCAGACAGCATTGGCTCCCCTTTCTTTCTCAGTTGGCCATGGGTAATCACCACAAGTTACCTCGCGAGGTCTCTTATCCATCCACACTTGTCTACTCATATACTAAGAGTGGGGGTGATAGGATTTTGATCCCTTTCAAGCATTTCTTTTCTGAGGATGTGATTCTGGTCCTGCAGGAGGCCAGAAAACCCACTACTAGGAAATCATATTTGTCCAAATGGAAAATATTTTCTATCTGGTGTCTCTCTCACAACCAGGATCCCTTGTCTGTGTTAGGTTCCTATGGTTTTGTCTTACTTGTATGATTTGCTCCATGCTGGGTTAGCATATTCTTCAGTTAAAGCTCACCTGTCAGCAGTTTCTGCTTGTCTGCCCTTGGCTGCTCCTCTGGCCTCTAGATTTGAGGTCAAGCAATTTCTTAAAGGTGTCCTTCATGCCAAACATCCCAGGAAGCCAATTCTGCCTTCCTGGGACTTCACTTTTGCTCTTGAAAATTTGACTTTGGCTCCTTTTGAGCCTGATACTTCAGCTTCCTTACAACACTGTTCTTGGATGACTGCTTTTCTTTTAGCCCTCACTCCATCTAAAAGAATGTCTGAACTTCAGGCTCTCATGGCTGTTCATCCCTTTTTAGTTTTTTCACAGGGACAGGGTGTCTCTTTGTACTAATCCTTCTTTTATGCCCAAGTTAGTAATAATTAATCTCTAAATCAGTCTATTCATATTCCTTCCTTTTTTACTTCTCTGCAGTCTGCCAGTGAGAAGTTTTTTCACACCTTGGATATGCATAGACAGCTTAGATATTATTTGGATAAAACTAAAGATATTCATAAATCTGAGCAGTTTTTTTGTTTCCTTTCATCGCAGGTCTTTGGATTTGGCTGCTTCTAAGCAAACCATCTCATCTTGGACTTCTAAGTCCATTTCTTTTTGCTATTCTTTTCATGGTAAATGCCTTTCCTCTTCAGTTAAGGCTCATTCTACCAGAGTTGTTGTTTTCTCTGGTGCTTTTTTTTCAAGGGGCTGAATACCAGTTTTATTCTTGAAGCTGCTACTTGGTCTTCTGTCTATACTTTCACTAGACATTACAAGTTGGATATTATATCCAGGGCTAGAGCTGGCTTTGCTAGGGCTATCCTGCATGGGTTTCTAGAAGGCTCTTCAGGCCCTTCTTCCTCCCATGTTTCCACTTGAGCTTTTTTAAATCTCCCTTCCATTTGGAATCCTGCAACAGTGATATGGAAGGGTCTCGTACAGTTGTGTAAAATCTTACCAAAACAGTAGATATCCTTCTCTTCACTGGTGCAGTATTTGTTCCTTCCTCCTGCTCTCTCTACTCTAGCCTGCTCTTCTTGCTTTCCTGGCTGAGGGGTTCTTCCTACTTTTCTCCTCCTGGATGCGCATGTTCTTCTTTGTCCCTAGGAACATTCTGTTCTTCCTGGAGCTTTTTCTTTTCTAAATGTGTATATCCATACATCACCTTTATGCCCAACGCCTTGCATGGGTTGAGTGCATGTGATGTACAGTGCCTATAAATACTAAGGCTTTGATATACTGGCTGGATATTGGGCTATCCTTGGCAGGAGATCCCTTCTGTTAGGAATACTGCAAAAGTGAAGAAAAGGACATCTACTGTTACGGTAGATTTTATACAACTGTACTTTCCTGAGGAAAATGTATTTGTTTCCTTGTTTTATCCTGGCAGGCAACCAGATGTAGTACTGAGAACTGCAGTCACTAAGCAAGGGGAGTATGGACTGCCTGTGGATGAAATAAACATATTGTTTTCTCTTTTTAAGGTCTGACCTCATTTATTTGCAATATATTAGACAGTTTACTGTCTGGCTACAATTTGTGTATGAAGCAAACTTGAAACTGTCCCTTCCTTTGCCGCTTGTTGTTCTGTTCCTCCTAAAATCAGTTGTCTTTTAGTAACTCACTGAAGACTGCTGTTACTAATGGGCGGGGGTGCAGGTGGTAGATAAAAAGCAACAGTCCTTATTTCTGTTCTCTCATTCTAAAGTCTAGCTTTTCAGGACTGCTGTTCATTTATCTGAAATATATTAGGATATTTATTTTCTGTTGGATGTTTATTTGGAACAAAGTTGGGACTGACCTGATTGAAGAGAATGGCCTGACTTTTTTCCTCATATTTATGGTCTGTTTTCTTAAAATGTGTGGTTTTCCAGCGAATTATTGAAGATTGCAGTCATTAAATGTTACGGGGGGGGGGGGGAGTGGCCTATGGATGAAATCAACTTAACATCTTGCTATACTTTTAGAGGACTTGTATCCATTCATATAAAATCAGTTAGAATATTCAGTCCTTGGCTATGGTTTATGTGAAAAAATTGAAACTGTCCATGTATGCATGCAGTGCCCATGACTTGCCTTCATATATTTAGGCTATTTTTCATACAATTTGTGTTTTTTTGGCAAATCACTGATAATTGCACTCATTACATGTTGACAGATATTTAACTTTTAAGACTTCACATCCTTCTGAAAATGTATGCCAATGCAAAACATTTTATTCTAGCAACTTTCTAAGTACAGAAGAGCAGTGTTAAAAATCTGTGCCCCTGATTTTGTGCCCGTTATCTTAATTGTTTTTTTTTTTTTTTTTTGGCTTTGCGCCTGATTATGTCACTAAAAGGTTGAGAAGTAGTATTTTTTACCACATAAAGCTGTCATGTACATGACAATGTAGATATAACAGCTAGGTGGGGGTGATTGCTTTTTATGGATAAAGTTAACCTCTGGTTGTTTGTTCAATCTATCTTTGTAAAGAATGTGCATTTTTGTGAAATAAATTAGAAGACTTGTGACTACTGTTCATACTGTTCATGTGAAACAAAGCTGAAATTTCATCTCTCAGCTATCCCTGATTTTGCATAATGTCCTTGGTTTTGCATTCCATTTTTCTTTTGTTCATCATAACATTTGTGATTCCTGGCAAATCATTGAGTATTACAGTTACTAATTAATGACATACATTTGAGTTTCAGATTTCATGTCCTTCACAAAATCCATGTTAACGCAAATATTGTTATTGTAGCAATTTAAGCATATAAGAAAAAATGTCTCTGATTCTGAGCCTTTGTCCCTCGTTATCGTTTATGCTGTCCCTGATTATTGCATTAAGAGGTTGAGAGGTATTATTTTTTATTGCAAACACATGAGGTGCACACAGCAAAGTGACTATAGCTGCCAGATGGGGGGCAGGGTTTGAATGTAGATGAAATTAATTTGACCTGTTGTTTGCTCGGAAGTATTAGTTTGCATTTGTTTGAAGTAAGTTGGAATGCTTGAGCTACCATGTTTGTCTGAAACAAGCTTGAAATACTTTGTGTCCACAGTCAGATATATAAGGTGTAAACAGTAAACACTGAGACAAGGTATAAGGAAGAACTGTTAATGAGAATGGCTGATTCTGACTGTCATGAGCAAGTTAAAAATGCATTACTTTTGCTTTGCAGAACCAGTGTGCTTTTGTGTAAAACCAATTGGGATACTTTATTGTTATCACTTTTTATCACTATTGGACATTTGAGGTATACACCATCAATTGTGAGTAATAAATATGAACTTTGGTAGATTATAATGACTGAAAAGCCATTTCATCAAAAACATTCTATATAGTATCTTAACTATAAAAATCTTTTGCAAAGGGGCAAGGCTGCCTGCATCCTGCAAGTGGAGACACCACCCCCAAATAGCTCTTACTTATATATTCTTACTCTACAGTTGTACACCCGTGAAGGAAAGAAAAAAATCACCACCCACAGTGAATCAGTGCTGGCATAAAAAATGAATCATCTACAAATCTAGGAGTACAATATGAGATTGGGCATTGTCAATCAACACAAAATCTTTTAAATGATGTCCCTAACAACTCCTGTGATCAGAAATGAAACCAGAAATACTATTTATAGACTTCCATAGTATTTGATGAAATGCCTTTTCTGTCAAAAGTATGTTCAATCAAAAGTACCTACTGTTTTTTTCTTTTAGTCAAAGCTACATTCGACAAAATGATACAAACCCCTATATATATATATATATATATATATATATATATATATATATATATATATAGGTTTTCTATGTAATACCGAAATTCCACAAACCCAAAACTCTGAATATCAATGACCAGAATCTCGAGATTGCGGAATCTCGAAAGTAGTGAATGGGGATTTGCCGTACAGTACGGAATGGGAACTTTGCAGTTCATTCCACTGTAGTGTGATTTTAGAGTTGGTATATTTAAGTTGCAGGGGGTGTGGGGGGTGTAGGGGGGGCTTGCCTCCCCTGCATAAACATTAGAATAGTTTGTTTTGTGCTTTACTTTTATTTTTTTTTTTTTTTTTTTTATTTTAGATCATGATTTCGCAATCTCAAGATTCTGGTCCTCTGTTTACAGAGTCTCGGGATTGTGGAATTTCAATATTTAGTAGTAAATCTATATATCGGTTTACTTTGCATATCGAAATGTCACTTACCTGAAAATCACATCCACGAGACAACTTCAACAAAAACTTTATTTTAAAACTTTATTTTAACGAAAACCTGAATCACTGGGGAAAAAAAAAAGCATACAGAAGCAAATCAAATCCACCCAAGTATGAATATTTATATGTGTGTGTGTGTGTGTGTGTGTGTGTGTGTGTGTGTGTGTGTGTGTGTGTGTGTGTGTGTGTGTGTGTGTGTGTGTGTGTGTATTTATATATATATATATATATATATATATATATATATATATATATACACACACATATATATATATATATATATATATATATATACAGATACGTACATACACACGTATACACATACATAAATAAATAATCAGCTTTATTTCATTTATACCTTCTGTTCTTCATAAATAATATTGCTTTTGAAATAGTGAAAAATGGTGATGCACAACTGATGCATCATTCTTTCAATACTCTGGACTGATCAAGCAAAAGCATGAGGTTAAGACATAAGTTAATGCAATTATTTCTCAATATTACTAACAAGGACTTACATACTCACTTGACTGTACTCATGTCTCTGTCACAACTCCAGAAGTGATTAGGTAAGTAGATGAATCTGGCAGTCACTCCTCATTATATGAATAATGCTCCATAGGTTCATAGGTTCATAGGATGATACCAGGCTATTGGCTTGGAGGCCCTTATAAGCCTAGCCAAGAATTTCACCCATTTTCCCTCAAAATCAGCACCTGTTTCCCCTGCCCAGCAGAGACACAGGTGGGATCCCAGGGGTGTAGTTTCTGTTTCCCATCCAGTTGTCCAGGTTCCTCTTAAAGAGGGCTAGAGAGGTACTCTGCTTGACATGGAGAGGGAGTCTATTCCACAGTTGGGGGAGTCTTTGGGATACAAATCTATCCCGCCAACAAAAGGTACCAGGTATCCTTGTACCAGGTATTCACCTGGTACAAGGAACAGGATGAGAACCTACAGAAGGGAAAACTTCAAAACAGGGTATTATAACATAAATTAGAATTAGAACTTTTACAGGTGATATTCAAAACTAATTTAACTGGATCAGGAATGGGAACAATCACAGTCAGTGGCATTGGTGGTCTGTCTCTGTGAATATTCAAGTTTGAACTTCTGATCTTGTCTTGGATGTTCAGTTGAAGTAGATCTGTTGTTCATACAGCTTTATTGAGCACTGATCTGGTAATTCCCTGCTCAGACTGGTTTGAATGGCTCTCTGGGACACTGCATTCAGGTTAACGTTCATAAGGAACCAGTTGGGTATGGCCTCTATTTTGTCTAACCATGACACTATCTCTTGTTTGCAGCATGTATGATAGTGGGTCAGTAATTTCCTTCACTGTAATACCTGCTGAGTCCCACATTTTCTCCACTTCTAACTTTAAGTGGACAGCTTGCCCTGGTTGGAAGATAGGTGCTGAATATGCAGAATAACATCAGTAACAAAACCACAGTTTTGCCTTTTTGGTCATTTTGCTTCACAGATTTATATGGAATTTCTTTAGCATCATGTTTTGATTTTAACATTGACATATCAGATCATATTTGTCTTCTAGGCATATGCTGTGAAGGGCTTACAATAGTGGCAGATTATGGTGTGGTTCAATATTCCATATGAACTCTGTGAGGATCTATTTGTGCTAGTACCTTTTTGGTTGATTGTACTGCTCTCTCAGCTTCAGCATTTGACTGCAGACAGTGAGGACTTGATGTAGTATGGGTGAAATCATTGTCAGTCAATAAGTTCTTGAAACTCACTTGGCAGAAACTGTGTACCATTGTCTGTAACCAGTTCAATAAGAAAACACCATACCTTGAGAACATTGGCTTGAATATGACTATTATTTATTACCCAGTTGAGGTTAGCACATGGATAATTTTAGTTTCATAAGAGTAACAGTCTGCCACTATAAAGTATTTTTTGCCTTCATACTTGCAAAGTCAACCGTCTTTTGAAATGGGCCTTTAATTTTTTACCATAGACTTTTAGGTAAGAGTGCTGACATATATGGTCTTGTCTCTATGATAGTTTGTGTATAGTGCAGAACTGACACTTGGATACAAGGTGTACTATGTTTTGAATAATGTTTCTCCATCAAACTGATATTCCGGCTCTTTCAGGGCATTTGTTAAGACTTTGATTATCTTTGAGTTTTTGATGTAGCATTTCTGCTCACAGAGATGAGGGTGCTATAATTTGTCTTAACATATCAACAAAGCAGTGGTGTAACTATGTGGGCCAAAGGGGGCAGCCAAGGTGTTTTGTCTAGGTCATCAGAGTTGATTAGTAGAACTAATGATTTATGGTCAATCCCTAGCTGAAAACCCACAAGCACTAATAAGTATCTGGAGAATCTTTCACAGTTGGAAGGCACTCTTTTTCAATTTTGTTAGGAAGCATTTTGGAACACTAGGCAAAAGAATGTAATGCCGGTTCATCTACGTGGAACAATGCAGGACCTAAGGCATAGCTACCTGCACATTGACTTACTATTTAGTAACACTAATATAACACTATTTAGTAACATCAGAGTATGGTAGCACTGAAGCTGTTCTCAGCATTTTTTTATTTTATCAAATGCTTGGACTTGAGCATGTCCCTACAACTAAGGTATTTCTTTCATTATCAAGTTGGTTAAGGGATGAAGCACTGTTTGATGATCTAGTGTAATCTTACCCAGCTAGTTAATCATAACAAGGAATTATCTTAAATCACTCACCTCACCAGCTTAGCTACTGCTGTGCTCTTGCTTGCATCTGGTCTGGTCTAATCCCAAAGGCACTTATACTGTGGCCAGACCAGAACTTTTACCTAGGGCAGTATGAAAGCAGCAACTACCCTGGGTACCAGCTGTTAATGGGTGCAATAAGCAGGTGTGATTGTTCAGGAGTCAGGCACCAGTTTCATAAATGAATACCAATATTGCATTTGCAGTCTCAGCTGATGCACTGAATCACTTAGTGTTTGGTGATATAGCTATAGCTATAGTTAGCTTCTTATTACATTTGAAGCAAGTAGCTTGCTGCAGTTTCAGAGTAAAAAAGCTTTTTGTTTCTTTTTTGTTGGGTTCTTCTACTCCTCAGGTTTGATTTGAGAGTGGAGCCACTTTAGAGAAATGCAGAGTATAGCAGATGGCATAACTACTGTTTTGGGTCAATGTACTACATGCTCTGTCGTATTAAATCAGAACTTGTCTTGGGTAAGCTTAAATCTGGGTTTTAATAGTTTGCAACACTGTCTGCAACCTCAGAACATGTGTTTCTTTATCAGGCCCAGAGACCAGGATGCCAGCCATGACAGCAACAAGATCCAGTCCATTAAGTCAGTAATTTTACATTGAAATGTTTCAAATGCTGAGGCTATACCAAGTGGCAGCCATTTAAAGCCAACATTTGCCACAGGAGTAATGAAAGTTGATAGCTTTTGACTTTCTTTGTCTAATATTATCAATAAGAAGGAAACCACTGGAAGCATATTTTATAAAAAAAAAAAACACTCAAGCATTAACAAGTGTGGGTGCTATGCCTTTTAGTACAGTAAAAATGAACCTTCCTCACACTGGTTAAATCAACACACATTCACAGTCAGTCATTCTTTTTAGTCAATGGGACCATAGGAGCATACCACTCAGTTGGTTCTGTTATACTTTCATTAATGCCTAGACTTTGCATATGATTAAACACTGCTTCTACTTTGTTTGGACAGCATAAGAAATGACACTCTCCTTGGTTGGGCAAGACATATGGAGCAACATTATAGTTTAGTTTAATATTTAATGGTTCATAATTAAGCAGGCCAACTTAAAGATATTTGTCAGTTAAAGAAAAAAACTTACCTGTGCACAATGGCACATGGTGCACATACTGCAAAATAAACAATTCTCTCCGTCAGCGTATTAGTGTGTCAGTGAAGGTTTTGGATTTAAAAAATGGGAGATTTAACCCCAGACGGTCTGAAGAAGCAATGTTGAGCATTGCGAAAGCGCTTACACTTTTTCATTAAACTAGTGGACTTTTACTGCTGCTGCTTTCTTTATTTTGTTCAACAATTGTGACGACCACATTCCAGCTACCTTCCATCTGGGTTTTTCTGTGTGTTTAACTAACTGCCTCACCATTTGGGACTGTCTGAGCCTATTGCAATTTATTTTCTTTATATTTATAAATATATATATATATATATATATATATATATATATATATATATATATATATATATATATATATATATATATATATATACATATATATATATATATATTGATAGAGGCAGACATATATACAAACATTTTAGCAGTTTTATTCTGTCATCCCACTGTGCATATAGACAATAAATAGCATTTTACTTCTGCAATAGCTTCTCTTTGTACATGGTGCAGCCTATAATTCTGTATCTGTGTGATAATCGGTATATTTTATTTTGACAGTCCTCTTAGTATATGCATTCTTTTTAATTATGGTTGTAATATTTGTTTGCATTACCTCTGTTAGTATCAGGCAGTTCTTATGTATCAGTCAACTGTCGTGCATAGCATTTATATTATAAACAAATAAAACATTCCAACACACACACACACACACACACACACACACACACACACACACACACACACACACACACACACAATCTGTACCATGCATTGGCAAGGCTTACATTAATAATTTTTGAAGTTGTGATAAGGTTACTTTTAGTTAAGCAATTTGTAATAAGAATACCATAGTTAGATGTCATTGGGTATGTGAAACTCTGAGCTGCAAACATGGCAGCCATGTAGCTAATGTGAATGACTTTTGTTCATCTGTTCAGAGTATGATTAACTAATTATTTTGCAGTTCAGACATAGCTCAAGTACACAATGATGTTCATCGTGCATACAGCTGCAGTCATAACAGATGGGTTTTCCTGCCGTCAGGCGGGTTCTCGGTCGGCCGAATTCCAAAGTCTAGGTCCGGCGTCGGTTGTCGTTGCTTCTTCCCTGACGTCAGTGCAACAGGGGTATAAAAGAACCAGCCGATGCCATTTTCCCCAGTCTTTCTTGCCGCACGGTGCCCGAAGCAGAAGCAGTTCGCTAGTGCCGGTCGGCCAGCTCCTGAGATTACGAATATTTTGCAACCAAAGTCTTCTTGAAAGCTAAGTACCCCGTTGGGGAAACTTTTCTTGCCTCAGACCGATGTCAGACAAAGTTAATAACTGCATTTCATGTGGGAAGCAAATACCACATAAGGATTTTCATTATCTCTGCATTCCTTGCTTAGGCCCAGACCACGACGTCTCGGCCTGTCGTTTTTGTGCTACTTTCAACAGACGCACCATTAAGCATCGGGCGGAGTTCGCCCAACACTATTTTGGCAAAAAATTTAATTACATTATGTCGTCGGATACTCCGACTCCAGTTTTGAGTAAAAGACGCAAAGATAAGGACCGACATACGAGGTCCGCAGCTTCTACCGACACCACGCCAAAGCTGGCTACAGGTGGTCCGGTTCTCAGTGAGGCACCTACGCAGCCCCTGACTACCAATGACACTTCATTGGCGGTGTCTACTGTACCCGAGGTCGCAGGCTCTTCGGCCCACACCCCGACTACCGATACCGAAGCCACTCTTGGTGGTGAAACTCAGAGTTTAGACAGGTCTGCCACCTCTCAAGGTGTCTTCAGGCCTTCCTCTTCTTTTTCCATCAAGGCTTTCACTAAGTCTAAAGCAGCCATGCATACTAAAAGACAAGCTCCACAGGGCCCTTCTGAAGGCCCCATGCCTAAAAAACAGATGCTCAAAATGGCTGAGGATTTGATTACTCTTATCAGGGGTTCTCAACCCCCCCTGGACAAAAGGCCCAGAGTGGAGGAAGAATCCCCCTCCTCGGACCAGGCCTCCATTATTTCAGAGCATTCTGATGACCAGGAACATTCATACTCCCCTTTTGAATATTCTAATGCAGAGGAGTCCATTCCCTCTGTCTCCCCCCCGAGGATTACTCTTTTGGGGAAACCTTGCATACCTTGAGGGAACACTTCCACTGGGAAGGCCAAGAGTACTCAGACTCCAAGAAAAGGCTTAGGGATTTTCTCTTGCTCCCTCAGCACAGGCCTCTGGCTATACCTCCTGTCTTAGACATTCTAGATGATGTGTATTCAGAGGTCTGCCTTAACCCAGACTCTTTACCTCCAGCCCCAGTCAAGCCTGACAGGTATTACCGGGTTCCTGACTCTCACCAATTCCTATACAAAAGCCATGCGGCTGACCCAGAAACTATCTCACAGGGCCCCAAGGGAATTAAGGCCTCCACTGCTAAAAATCCATCACCTTCAGAGAGAGATTCCAGAGCTTTAGAAAGGTGGGGGAAAAAGGTATACACCTTGGCCACCTTAACCATGAGGGCATTAAACTGCCAGTTCCATATGTTAAAGTACCAACAGTTTCCGTTATCACAGTTGAGAAGCAAAATGTCACAACCTGAACAACCAGACTTGAAGGAGTTGCAGGATTTGATGCATAGTGCAGAACAAGTGGGTAAACATACCTTGCAATGTGGTTTTGATGCTTTAGAGGCCTCATGTATAGCTGCTGTTACAGGATCAGTCATATGTAGACATGCCTGGCTCAAAGAGCAAACCTTACCAGATCATGTCAAAGCTAAATTACTAGATGCCCCTCTGCAAAAAGATGTCTTATTTGGTGTTAAAGCTGAGGAGGTATTAAAGAAAATGGAGGAAAAGGCTAAATCAATACAAACAGTGAAAGATTTCTTACAGGTACAACCTCCACATTTCAGTAGAAATTGGCCTTCCAAAAATTGGTCCTTTCCAGCTACAGACAGACCCCAAAGAGGTAGATACAGGCGCCCGAGGGGCAGAGGGCAATCTCAAGGATCGTTTAGAGGCAGACAATGGCAAGCACCTACACAAAGAGGTGGTGAGGATAGTTCACAGCCATTCAGAAAGCAGACCCAATGACTTTCCCCTTTGCATGCCAAGCAAGGCTCAAATGGCAGCACCTTTAGGCGGAAAACTGGCATTATTTTCGAAAAATTTGGCATATTGTCACAAAAGACAAATGGATCCTGGACATTATAGACAGAGGCTACAGATTCCATTTTCACACCCTTCCAAAAATGAGAGGCATGCCAAACCTGCCACACAATCAAAGGGCAGAGGCACAAAAACAAATTTCAGATCTCATGGACATGAAAGCTATTCAAGAGGTACCTACACAAGAACAAGGTCAAGGTTTTTACTCCAGACTATTCCTGGTACCAAGGAAGGGAAAAGATTGGAGACCTATTTCGGATGTATCCATCCTAAACACATTTTTACTCGTGCCAAAATTCAAGATGCTCACATTACAGCAGCTTCTTCCCATGCTGGGCAAGGAGTCTTGGCTGGTAACATTGGACCTCAAGGAGGCATACCTGCATGTCCCAATCAGACAAGATTGCAGAAGATACCTCAGATTTCTTGCAGGTTCAACCCATTATCAATTCTCTGCATTGCCCTTTGGCTTATCTACTGCACCCAGAGTATTCACGAAATGCCTGGCATCAGTAATTGCCTACTGCAGACTTCAAGGGATACAAGTATACCCATATTTGAATGACTGCCTGATCCAAGCGGACAGCAATCACATACTTCTGAAACATCTGGCTTTTGTAATAATGTTGTTGAATTCTCTGGGATACACAGCCAGCAAAAAGAAATCAAGGCTAATACCCTCTCAAACAATAATTTTCCTGGGTGCCAACTTGGACACAAACACCCAGATGGCCTACCTCACGCCAGAGAAACAGGGGCAACTATCTCACTACTTCAGAAAACTAGCAAATTTCACCAGGCTGACTGCAAGGAAAATCCTGCAGGCTCTGGGATTCATGGCATCTTGCATCCTACTAATCCCATGTGCAAAGCTGCATATGAGGAAACTTCAATGGTACCTGAAAAACCTATGGTCTCAACACAGCCACAGTTTGGAAACAATAATACCACTGATTCCATGTCTTCAAAAGGAATTTCTGTGGTGGGCTCAAGCATGCCAAAGAAACACAGGTCTCCCATTCTGCAAGCCTCAAGCAAATCAGGTCATCACAACAGACACCTCGGACTATGCCTGGGGGGCACACATGGCAGATCGGTGCATTCAGGGCAAATGGTCCCAAAAAGAAAAGCACTTACACATCAATCAAAAGGAAATGCTAGCAGTAATAAATGCTATTATAGCTTTCAAAAACCTTCTGCATCCAGGTCAGCTATTGATAAGGGCAGACAACACCACAGTAATGTGGTACATAAACAAACAGGGAGGAACCCATTCATACCCCCTATGCAGGCTGGCCATGTCTCTTTGGAACATGGCTCTGGAATTACAAATCGAAATTCAAGCACAGTACTTGCCAGGCAAGGAAAACACGCTGGCAGACAACCTAAGCAGAAATATGACAGATCCACACGAATGGAAGTTGCATCCTCAAGTTTTTACAGAGATAATTCAAGCATGGGGAAGGCCAGACATAGATCTCTTTGCCTCCCACACAAATCACCAATTGGCAAAATTCTGTTCAAGGACCTTTCATCCACAGGCCTGGAGAGTGGACGCACTCTCTATCAGTTGGACAACAATGACAGTTTATGCCTTTCCACCTCTTCCTCTGCTGCCCAAAGTTCTATTAAAAACCAGAGCAGACAGACCAAAGATGATTCTCATTGCTCCAGACTGGCCAAGACAACACTGGTACCCACTCCTGAGGAGCCTGACGCATTCCCCACCATGGATCCTACCTCTAATGCCCCTTCTTCTGACTCAGCACAGCTTCAAAACTCTTCACAGTCAGCTGAAAACACTCAATCTGGCTGCATGGAAGATTCCTTAACTTCACAACCGTCCCTACTCTCCAAGGAGGTGCAGGATGTCATTTTGGAGGCCAGAAGGCCTTCTACTAGAAAAGCTTACTCCGCAAAATGGAAACGGTTTTGTGCCTGGAATGAGAAAAAGGGTCAGAATCCTGGAATACTGAATTTACCTCAAATATTACAGTATCTAGCTGAAATGCTAAGCAGTGGACTTTCATTCTCCTCCATCAAAATCCATGCCTCAGCCATTTCTGCAGAATACAACACTGGTCCTCCTTTATTCTCTCACCCCCTCTTAAGACAGTTCCTCAGAGGGGCTAAGAATATAAAACCCCCAAGGAAACAACCAGTACCTGCTTGGGACCTCAATTTCATTCTAGAAAAACTGACCTTGCCTCCTTTTGAGCCAGCTGCCTCAATAGAACTGCAATATTTATCCTGGAAAACAGCCTTCCTTCTGGCTATCACCTCAGCTCGCAGGGTATCGGAACTACAAGCCCTCATGGCTGTGCAGCCTTTCATCATTTTCCATCAGGACAGAGTTTCCTTATGAACCAATCCGTCCTTTATGCCAAAGGTGGTATCCAGGGTAGCTTTGAATCAGGCTATCCACTTACCTACCTTTTACCCTAATCCTCAAAACAAAGGGGAGAGACTACTACATTCCTTGGACATCCACAGACAGCTGCGTTATTATTTGGACAGAACAAAGCCTTTCAGAAAATCAGAGCAACTCTTTGTGTCCTATGCTACAGGAGCTCAAGGGGAAGCTAATTTCCAAACAGACAATCTCAAAATGGATAGCCCACTGCATACACTTTTGTTACACTTTTCATGGCAAGACTGTACCTGCAGGCATCAGATCTCACTCCACAAGGGCCACAGCTACCTCTGCAGCTTTCCTCAGGGGGGTTCCTACCAAAGATATTTTGGAAGCAGCCACTTGGAGTTCTGTGCATACCTTCTCCAAGCACTATCACCTACCATTATACTCCAAATCTAGAGCAGGCTTTGCCACTGCAGTCTTGCAGGGCATCCTGGCTCCTCCTAGTTCCACCTAGTGCCTACCAGCCCTTTTTTAGCTTTGGGATTCTACCCATCTGTTATGACTGCAGCTGTATGCACAATGAACATAGTACAGTTTTGTACCTACCATAAATGTAGATGTTCGAGTGCTAATACAGCTGCAGTCCAGGTTTCCCTCCCTCCTTCCCCTCTTGGGACAGGCCTAATGGCTAACACCTCTCCATACAACCTGATTGGGGTATTCATTTATGGTGTATTTGCTTGCAACTACTGTTTTTTTATTCTGTTGCATTGCATTATTACATAAATTTATGTATTGCCTTCCTTCTGGGGGCACCTGACATCTGGGGCAAGAAAAACTGAAGAAAATGGCGTCGGCTGGTTCTTTTATACCCCTGTCGCACTGACATCAGGGAAGAAGCGACGACAACCGACGCCAGACCTAGACTTTGGAATTCAGCTGACCGAGGACCCGCCTGACGGCAGAAAAACCCATCTGTTATGACTGCAGCTGTATTAGCACTCGGACATCTACATTTATGGTAGGTACAAAACTGTACTTTATTCTTCCCGTCGATTTTTTTTTTAATTATACAAATAGTTCAGAGTAATGATGAGTGTGGAAAAGAGGTGAAGAAGACAGCACAGGATGGAGTGGGTGGAGAAGAGTGTCAGGAGTGATTTGTGACAGACGAGTACCAGTAAGAGTGAAAGGGAAGGTCTACAAGAGGGTAGTGAGACCAGCTATGTTATATGGGTTGGAGACAGTGGCATTGACAAAAAGGCAGGAGTTAGAGCTGGACGTGGCAGAGTTAAAGATGTTAAGATTTGGACTGGGTGTGACGAGGGTGGACAGGATTAGAAATAAGTATATTAGAAGGTCAGCACAGGTTGGAATGTTTGGAGACAAAGCCAGAGAGGCAAGATTACGTTGGTTTGGACATGTGCTGACGATGGATGCTGAGTATACTGGGAAAAAGATGCTAAGGATGAAGCTACCAGGTAACAGGAAAAGAGGGAGGCCTAAGATAAGATTTATGGATGTGGTGAGAGAGGACATGCAGGTGGTTGGTGTGACAGAGCAAGATGCAGAGGACAGGAAGAAATGGAAACAGATGATCCGCTGTGGCGACCCCTAATGAGAACAGCCAAAAGAAGATGATGATGATACAAATGCACACAGTAATGTGCACTCAATGGGGCTTGTGGAGTATGATCCCTGAAGTGATTGCCAGATTTGCTGGTGCCCAAAATTGTGTGTGCGTGCACATAGACTTCATAGATATGTGTGCACATTCTGACCCAAATGTTTCCCTGTTCAAGGCATCCTCTGCAATACTAAGTAAACAAAGTATTCCAGTGATATTCTTCAGAATGCATGAGTGTAAAGTTCCTCATGTCTATGACGCACGACTGAGTCAAAAAAGACCCTGGGGTGTGTAAGCAAAAACTAATCATACTGTCAAGCAGTTCAGTAGACAAACTTTAATCGGAGTCAAGACTAGAAATCTTTTATATAAAGGTAGGTACAGGTCATAAAACTGAAACAACATGTAATAATGTTGAAAGCCTTCTCCTGCTAAACAAAAATGTGGCACTACCTTCTTGCACTTAAAAGCACAGCAGCTGACGATGGTTTCTAACCACATCCTTTATTCAGAAGTAAATAATACTGCAGTGCTACAACAGTACCATCCACAGTTCAGACATGCAGCATGCATTTTCACAGAAGAGTAAATTTTAGTTTTCTAAATACAAGAAATAACTTTTATTAATCTTTAGTAAGCCAGAATGTCTCAGTCTATAGTCACAGTGAAAAGTCTTTTCTCAGTATCTGTGTCTGATCCATGTTTTCATTTTTTAATTGTTTGTGTTTGTTAAGAGTTTATTGCATGTTTTTTTTATTCAAAGAAATGTATACTACACACACACACACACACACACACACACACACACACACACACACACACACACACACACACAAATAATGCATACATTAACTTTATAAGGATTTCTTTCATAATTTCCTTCCGCAAAGTTAGTAGCTGAAGGGACATTTGGTATTATGTCAAAGAATGGGAGATTTGTGATTGATACCTGGAAAAAGGAAGATTCACAGAAACAAAATTGATGGCAAATACAGACTGACCACTTGGCCCTTTTAGTCTGCCCATATGCCTTCCACCAGATAAGCTGCAGACTCTGTTTAAACAAATTACAAGAAAGCAAGGCCTTGTATGAAAAAGCATGAACTGAAAACTTCACTGGTTAAATATTTGATTGTTAGAACTGTTAGACAAACTTATAAGGTAATAGAAGTTTAAGGCAATGCATATATTGTATTCTACTTGAAAACACAAAACAATAACTAAAGGTCCTCCACCCAAATTCCTTTAGCACATAAACATTTTTTTTTTTTTGTAATACAGAAAACTTCCACACACAAGATCTGTATTCATACCTCAGGAATGAGAACATTTGCTTTCTTTCTCTGCAGGACACTTTTTCATTAAATCCAATCTACTGAACACATACAATTCAGAGTAACATTTTACAAAAAGACTGCTAGGGGGTTATTGTTAATATCCTTCATATTTCCAAATATTCAAATATTCTTTCAAGCAGTTTTTCTAGCAGTCTTCCCTATATACCAGCAAAGTCAGTAACAGCCACATGAGACAACAAACTTTACAATCATTGATGATGCAGGTGTGTTATCCAAAAGGCCATATTTATTTTTATTTTTGGGTATATTTATCCTGGGTTAAAGCAAATTAACTAATAGAACATCAAGTACAGGAACATTTTTCATTAACTGCATATTTAATCATAAATTAGTGTGTTAGCATGTACAGTTTTGCTTTTCTATAAACCATATACCCTTGAAAACTACTAAACAGCTGAGGTGTGAGAGTATAGCACAGGATTTGCTGGAGAGACAGATATGTCTCATAGAGGTTACCTCTCCTCTGGAACAAACTTCTAATTCAGGTGAACCAGAGCCCTTCACTGACCCTATTGAAGTGTAATTTGGATGATTGAATGGGGAACCACAAATTCACCCTAGGATTTTCACCAGTGTCCCTATTGGACAGGGGCAGTAGTTGCTGACTTAATACCTTAATATTCTTGGGAACAGGGGTTGTATTTGGCTAGTAACCTCCTATAATCTCATAATGAAGTGATAAATGTATTTTCACACTTGCATTGTTGTATCCTATAAGTGTTGAGCAAGTAAATCTTTCACATTTATGTAGTATTACTTTTCCCTTGTGATATCCCAGAACAATTTGTTTCATTAATTTCACTAGTGATGCCACAAAAGAAGAACAGGTAATTACTGGGATAGGTTGAACAGTGTGAACAGGTTGGAAGTCTGCATCTGTCTGTCACCTTTTCCTCTTCATATAGATCAGTGTGGTTCATTTGATTGATACTGCTGGCAGCATCAGGAGCAAAGATGGTGAACGTATGTTTACTGGTTGGAGAGGTGGTCATAGAAATCCTAGCTATTTTCAGAGTTTATCTAAACAATCCTATCTTGGTTTGTGATTCCCAGTGGAGCTAACTGGTAAGAAGTTTTATTTGAATTTATATTTTATTTTTTAACCACTGTTTTTACTGTTTGTAGGAAGGAAGGAAGGCTTGTAGACAAGAAGATTTACTTTGATTTATATTTTGTCGTTTTTACCTTCAGTTTTCACTGTTGATCCACAGTGGTGGTGCTGTGGTAGCGTTGTCGCCTCACAGTAAGACGCTGTCCAGTTCGATTCTCAGCTAAAGCGTTTTCTGCGTGGAGACATGTGTGAATGGACGTACCTTCGTTGAAGGTTATGCGTCAGGGATGGCAACTCGGCACATAAAAATCTACTGCCAATCATTAGCGGACCGGAGTTCCGCTGTGGCGACCCCCAACCGGGAAAAGCCGAAAGACACAACAACAACAACCTTCAGTTTTCACTGTTGGCTGTTAGAAGGGATGGGTTTAGATAGGCAAGCTCTATCCTTCTTAGAGGGGCCTAGTCAGCTGTAAATTCATACAGACTGCAGAGAAAACAATCCAGAACTTATCTAAATAATTCTATCTTGGTTTGTGATTCACTGTGGAGTTGACTGGTAAGAGAAGTTTTATTTGAATTTATATTTTCTTTTTTACCACTGTTTTTCAATGTTTTTAAGAAAGAAGAGATAGCTTGTAGACAAGAAGATTTACTTTGATTTATATATATTTTTGTTTAATCTTTAATTTTCACTGTTGGTTGGTAGAAAGGGATTGGTTTTAGACAGGCAAGCTACAGCCATCCCAATGGGCCTAGTCACCTATAAATTCACACAGACTGCAGAGAGGACAATCCAGAACAATCCAGAGTTTATCTAAATAATCTTATGTTAGACTGTGATTTATTGATCCTTACTACTAAAAAGAAGTGCAATAGTGAGCGACATAAAGGAATTACACCTTTTGTCAGACTTTCAGAACTTACACGGTCAGAACAAAAACTTTACTGTACTTACTTTAGTGTTTAATTGTATATTGCTTGCGTGATTTTTCTAATAGAATTTGATTTAAGTTGTCTTTGAATTCTGTAGTTAATGAATTTGATTATTCGTTTCCTTTATAATTTTTTTTAATTTGAAGCTGAATATGGATTCCTTGAATGATTATGCCATTAATAATTTGCTAATGCACAAATATCTTGTACAGTGTAATAAATGCTGTACATATTTAACACTGGTGATCTGTGTTCCTCATGTCAAAACTTGGATGATTTGCTTACCATTATTAGAAGTAAATCTAGACTTACTAATGATGATTGTACTTTTGCAGCTGGCATGGCTTGGAGAAGTGTTGTTACGTATATTAATGACTAGACTGCTGAGATAAATAATGTTAGGTAAAGAGCAAGTAGAACACATTTATGAAATGGTGTGTCTATTATCTGTAAAGATTATTCAACCCCTATGAAATAAGACCTTGCCCCTGATAACTTTGGAATTCTGGATGCAAGTATTTAGCAGTCTGAGTATTCAGAGTGTTTAGAAGGAACAAAAAAGAAAGAAAGGAAGAAGTTCACAAAAATAACAAGAATGGAGCTGCTCAGAGTTTGGCATTCTTGGCCAGAGGTCTGGAGTGCATCTGAACAGAAATCCAAGGCATCCACTGAAATATTTTGAAAATAAGTATAATTTAAGCCTGTATTTGCACTTTGTGACCTGTATTTTATTGAACTGCTGCTTCATTTTTACTGTTTTTTTTCTGCTGTGACTGCTTCATTCTGCACTTTGTATTATTGCTACTTCTGTCTTAAATAGCATAGGCTAGATTCAGGTTTGCTGAGCCTAGACTGTTTGGTATCATCTGAGCACTAAAACCAGACATCTTTCATTAAGAGGGTTTCCCTGCACTTTTGTGGCAGAAGTATGTAGCTCAGGACCCAGCTGAGTTGGGGACTGCTAGAATAAAGGCTCTGTTTGGGGCTTTAATTTTGGTAGTTTGTTTTTAAACTGTTTAAATTTGCTTGTATTTAAGCTTTGTCGTTGTACGTAGTTGCTCACCAAGCAACTGGTGTTAGCTGTGCCTTATATAGATGCAAACATCTAGAAACACTTTATTTTCCTAGACACCTGTCAGTGAAACCCTCCCAGGCTTCCTTGCAGCTCTGCGGGCAAGTAAGCAGCACCCTTCTGCACTGTAGGCAACTCAGCTAAGCAGTGAGCAGCATAACCCCACTTTTCATCCCTGGTCTTGTATAGAATTAAGTCCCCTTGTTAATCCCAGAGTAATAGGTGATATCATTTGCCCTCCCACAAACTAGGAATTACCTGCTACTATGGACAATCAGTTTCCCAACATCTCTCCAGGCAGCCTGATTGATATGGACATCCTGAGGCAGTGTAGCAATTGCCTCATGTATACTGACAACCACCTACTCCTAAAGCAGGCAATTACAGTATGCAAGAGATGTCACTATACCATGAAATTTGAATCTATCCCTTACATAACAATAAACAAGACATGAGACAGGTTGTCAGTTCACACACTTCTCCTCTTATGTGAGATAAATTCAAGACACATAAGCCCACATACACAGAGGTACTCACCAAGATCCTAAAGACCAGTGGCCTCCCAAGTGCAAACAACCCACACATACTGGTACATGAACAAAATCCACCAATACACATAACAACTCATATATCAGTGTCTCAGCAATTAAGCCCCCAAAGCAAAACACCTCAAAACCAAGCATCCTGGTTATAGGCAACTCAGTACTAAGACACACAGATTTTCCTCTCACCAGGTTGGACAAAGAGAAGGTCATTGTCAGCTGCCTTTCAGGTGCCAGGATCCGGTGAGTCATGCACACACTCAAGCCACTCAACAACAATTACCGTTACAACTCTGTCATAGTATATGTTGGAGTGAATGACTTGAGATGTATCTCTCTCAACTGTATGAAGACAGATATGACTGAGCTGTCAGATTATGTATCGCAGGCAGGTATGTCCCTACCACTAAGTAGCATTTTACCTTCACCAGGATAATGCCACAATACAGACAAAAAATGATTGACTTCAACAATTGGCTTAGCTTCTGGTGTCACTCCAGGAGGATCCAGTATCTATCTGCCTAGGAAGACATGGTCAGCAGACCACAATGCTTTGCCAGAGATGGACTTCACCTGTTTCCTCAAGGCTTTTGGATACTGGCAAAGATGCTTGCCTCTCTCATAGTGCCTTTTTAGACTATGTCAAAACAACAAAACTTCCAATGTAAAAAAATACACTACAGACAAACTTAAGGTCATGCTGCTTAATGCTAGGAGCCTAATCAGTAAGCTGGACTCCCTGGAAACACCCCTAATCTTGGAAGATGCTGACATCTGTGCAGTCACAGAGACTTGGTTTAAGGCCACAGATAGCACCCCGGCTGTGCAATACTACAATCCCTTTCATACGTTCAGACCTCAAAACAAGTGTGAAAGAACCAAAGATGGAGGTGTATCCATTTTCATTAAATCCAAATACACCTCAAGACTGGTTAAACAGTACAACTATCTAGAGCTACTCCAGGTACAAATAACTATAAGTAAAATACCCTACCATATCATACTACAGGTCCCCCAACATGAATCAGGAGAAACACCCCATCTACCTGCACTTGTAGAAATGTTCAATATACACCCAAACACCTTGGTCATGGGAGACTTCAACTACCCATCCATCGATTGGGTGATTTACATGAGCACAGACACAATCACTCTGAGGTTCCTGGACTTTGTTCATTCAAAAGCCCTGGAACAGTTAGTCAGCACCCCCACAAGGGGCTCAAATGTCCTAGACCTAGTACTCACCAACATGGGGGGGGTCAATGCCCTGGTTAAGTCAGACCATAAATCTCTCTCATTTGAAGTAAAGATCAGACCTGACACCCCCACAGGGGCAAAAAAACTGAAAAATTTCTCCAAAGCAAACTATAGCATTCTAAGCAATGGTATAAAAGGTTTCAAAGCCCCTGCTAATACAAACAATGACTCATATGCAAAGAAGTACAAAAATACCCTATATAGCCACTTAAAGAAATGTATTGACTCGGCTGTACCTGATAGGACTAAAACTAGATCCTCTCATAAAAATAAGCCACCCTGGTGGACTGCAAGCATAAATAAGTTATATAACAAAAGAAAGAAACTGATATCTAAGAACAAGAGGGAACTTATTCAACAAAGGAAGATTAACCTTCACAGCTTAAGCAAACAAATCAGAAACCTTATAAAGTCCTCTAAATCTAGTTATGAGACTAAATTAGCATTCCTTTCTAAACACAATCATAAGGCATTCTTTAGCTACATCCAAAATCTTTGAGAATGTCACTAAAGGCCTGGATGAGGGGAAAGCAGTACATACCACCTGTCTTGATTTAGCCAAGGTGTTTGACACACTTCCTCACTTGGGGATAATTGAGAAACTCTCCCAGCTGGGAATTAACCCATTCATCACTACATGGGTAGCTAACTGGCTCACCAGTAGAATACATACTGTCAAAATTAGGGAGTCCACTTCCATCAGTAGACCAGTTACCAGTGGTGTACCACGAGGGATTTTACTGGGCCTTCTACTGCTTGGAATCTATTTCTCTGAAGTCCAGGCAGCCTGCAGCTTACCAAGTTTGCAGATGAGTGTAAACTGGGTGCAATCATAGAGTCACCCAATGATGTCAACAAATTACAGAAGGGACTGACTCAGACAAATACTGGTGCCAAAGCCAAGGACTAAAACTAAACGCAGAAAAATGCCTCATTATCCCATATGGCAAAGAAGTAGCCCCTGCTATTTATGATATAACTAGAACCCCTCTAAGCTCAAACACTGTGATGCGAGACTTGGGAACACAGGTTGATAGCAATCTAAACTTCGATCACCGTGTGTCCATAGTGGTAAGGAAAGGCTTCTACACTGCACATCTCATAACAAGGGCATCGCATCCAAGACCAAGGAGGTCATAACTCCATTTGTACTCAATTCTTATCAGACCACTGATTGAGTACAATGCTGCTTTCTGTATGTACCTCACCACATACCTGCAGTAGCTGGAGAGACCACAGAGGTTTCTAACCAAAAGAATTCAGGGCTTCCAAGAAATGACCTATATGGAAAGACTGAAAGCTCTGTCACTGTACTCTGTATCATACAGGCTGCCGAGAGGTGACCTGTGCCTGGCCTACAGAGCAGTCTCTGACCCTGCCCTAATGGAAGTGTTGGACATCCTCAAAAAACTGAGACAAGAGTCACTCACTCCAGAGATCTCAACCTAGCATGTGACATTAATAGAACATGTGGGCGAGACAGATATTTCTCCCAGATATTGCTGCTCCTCTAGAATCAGCTCCCACTTTATGTGAAGGAGAGCTCCTTAATGACCTTGTTTAAGCTCAACCTTGACAATTGGATGGGTAACCATAAATTTACCCTGGGGTTGGCATCTATGGCCCCCATGGAAAGGTGCTGATCATAGAATCATGCTGCAAACAACGATAATCTAACTATGGTCAGTTTGGGTACTCAGATTTTTTACATGGCTAGGCTTGTAAAGGCCCTAGGACCATTAGCCTAGTAACCTTCTAAGAACCTATAAGAAAAAGAAACTGATAAATTGACATTTGTGCTGTAATGGAGACCTGGTTTAAAGTGGAAGAAAGCACCCCTGCGCTACTAGGCTATAACTCATTTCACACCTTTTGGCCCAGAAACATGGACCATAGCTCCAAAGGCACTGGTGTCTCCAAAACAGCCAGTAAACTACAATTTCTGGGCCAGAAACCACTCCTCTTGTGGTAGATAGACTACCTACTACTTACCACTCCCAGTGATAAGCTAGAAGGCTTCACAGTGTGAAAGTAGTAGACTCCATGTCAGACTGCCAACCAGTCACGAGTGGAGTCCCACAGGGATCGGTCCTGGGTCCATCTACTTCTCAGAAGTCCAGACCAACATAAAGGGACTCTGGCTGACCAAGTTCACAGACAACTGCAAGCTGGGAGCCATTATTAACTCCCCAAGTGATGCAGACATCCTACAGAAAGGCCTCACTAAGACCAATGACTGGTGTCAAAACCATGGCCTTAAGCTTAATGCCAAAAAATGTGCCGTCATCCCCATTGGTAAAAACTCAGTTCCCACTAATTACCACATCAATAGGAGCTCACTGAATACTGAAGGCGTTATAAGAGATCTGGGGACGTAGATTGACAGCAACCTCTACTTCAACCACCACATTGCCACTGTGGTCAGAAAGTCTTTCTGTGTGGCACATCTCATTATCAAGGATTTTGCATCCAGGAAGAAAGAGGTCATCATCTCTCTCTACTCTTCCCTCATTAGACCAGTCATTGAGTATAATGCCCCATTTGGCATGTACCTCACTAGACACCTGCAACAGCTGGAGAGGCCACAGAAGTACCTCACTAAGAGGATCCTAGGCATTAAACACATGTCCTACATGGACAGACTCAAAAGACTCCAGCTATTCTCTGTCTCATAAAGCCTACTTAGAGGCGATCTTTGCTTGACTTACAAAGCCATGTCTGACCCAGCTCTGTTTGAAATGCTACTTCTAAAGAAATCCCAATCCCTCTGCACCATATGGTCCAGAAACCTCAACCTCATTACCACAATCAACAGAACATGCTGAAGGGACAGGTTCCTCACCCAGAGACTGCCCATACTCTGGAATAGACTTCCCATACATGTCAAACAGAGCACTTTGCTGTCCCTCTTCAAGAGAAATCTTGATGAGTGGATAGGTAATAGAAAGTTCACCCCGGGGATCACTGCAGTGGCTCTACTTGATAGAGGCACTGGGAACTAACGTTGGGCGGAACAATGCCAGGGCACATCTATGGGCTAGGCTTGTAAAGGCTTCAGGGCCATTAGCCTAGTACACACCTCTGAACCTATGAAATGTCTGCAATGTAAAGAGAATACATACTAAAAAGGACACTGCTGTGTTATGTGACCTACAGATTACAGGGAACAATAACATTTTTCTGCCAGAAAACCATCAGTCTACAGAAAAAGGCATACATTTTCCAAATGAGAAGGTAGAAAAAGAGAGGCAAGGGGCAGGTGAAAAGGAAGAAATCAAAATTAAACATGGAAGGATTGAAGAACATTACTGCTAGAAAAAAAGAGAAAGACAGTTGTTGACTACATGGCTCAAGCTGCGGATGTACAAAGCCAGCTGGATGAGAATTGTACGCTTGCAAATTTAATATGCAATGAAAACAGTGGGATTATTAAGATTAATGGCGATGAAGCTCATTCCTTTGTAACAATTGATAGAGCAGATATTATTATATTAGAAGTTGAAGATTCTTTAGATCTGGTCAGAAAAGAAATTATTGCAATTGGAGATTCTGTTATTAGAGGAACTGATACTTACAGTTGCAGATAAGATAATGAACATTGAATAGTGTTATAATTGCCAGCAGCAAAAAATAAAACATATGAGACAAACCTTGGAACACCTTAATGTAAGGAAGTACAGATCTGTTTCTATTCATGTTGGTACAAATGATCTCATCCATAAGGACTTTCTGCCTGTTAGTAGGGAACTTACAGCCCTCTTAGCTTGTATTGGTGTTAGGATGTATTTTTCTCAAAACATATTTAGAAAGGATAGTCAAGCCACCATAGATGAAAAGATTTTTTGGGTAAATACCTACATGGAAGAAATGTCCTGTTTTAATAAATGGAAATATATAGAGTATCCAAGCCTAGTTTGGGGCACACGTGTTCAGACAGGATGGCATGCATTTATCAAGATCAGGGAAGAGAATTTTTGCAGCAGATATTTTGCAGTATTTGACAAAGACTAGGCAGGATTTTTGACAGGTCCGAAATTTAACGGTTCATAGATAGCAACATTTGATGTATCTCTAATGGTTGTTATTAAGAATATGTTTCTTATTTTGAAAATTTGCTACATTTCCACAAGATTGATGTTGTTATTTCTGTGAAACATAGTTAAAGAACAATGACTGGAAACCAGTTCTGTGGGGTAAAATGCTTTTACTGTGATAGACATTCTAACAAAAAATCAGGTGAAGGTATGATAGGGATTAAAGATAGTTATGAGACCTGTGATTATTACATGTTCAGTGATAACACCAGTACTATAGACTATGTAACTGTGACAGTAAAGACAACCCTGGAACATATAACAATTGCTGGAGTGTATAGGTCACCAAAGTCAAGTTCTGATGACCTAGAAGAATTCATAGATTTCTTGCATGAAACACAGGAGGGAAGAACAATATTAGCTGGGGACTTAAATTTACCAGAAACAGAATATTGATTCAATAACATTAGGTAGGAAATTATTCATAACGTATGTTCAGGAACAAAACTAGCTTCAGATTGTATTAAAAAAAACTATCAGGAAACCAAACATACTAGAAATTGTGTTCCTAAAGAAATTACTGTTATTTCAAGTCAAGATTTACCACCATTGATGTGCAGTGATCATGGAGTTACAAAGGTTAATTTATTGCTAAATAATTCTGCCAAACTTAAGTCTAAACCAATGCACAGAAGGTCAATTACAGATTATATGGAAGCAAAATAGTCAGTATGTAAAACTAACTCAAGTGATGTGGTCAGTGGAAAAACTGCAGATGGGATGTGAAAAGTTTTGAAAGAGAAATTGTTTGAGAGCAAGAAATGTTTAACATCAGGATCTAGGCATACAATGTCAGGGGGGTATATTTCCATAAGAGCAAGACACCTGATTAAGGTGAGAGACATAAAATATAAGAAATGGAAGAGAAGTCGAACTACAACTTTGAAAACTGAAATAAACAAGCTGAACAAATACATTAAGCATAGTGTGAGACAAGTTATATAAAGATATTAAGCATAACAGGAAATCTTTTTGTAGCTCTATAAGATGTGGAGGAAGTAAAAACATACAAACTGATAAACTGTGTGTAGATTCTAAAATGTATTCTTAGACACAACAGATTGTAGATATGTTTATAAAATCTTATGCAAAACAGTTTGGCTCCACAAAGGGGGTGATAAGTTGTCCTAGTGACATCCAGGTAACCTCAGATAATGGAATCAAATGAGATTATATTGAAAAAGAACTGCCCAAACTGGATCCAAACAAAGCAGAGGGAGGAGACAGATTTAATAATAATGACTTGAGAACACCAGCAAAAACTTACAGTACCATTATGTCTATTATTTACTATGTCATATAAATATGGGGAGATTCCTCAAGATTGAAGATATGTGCATATTAAACCTGTCTTTAAGGGAAAAGGGAGTAGGCCACTCCAGAGTCATCTAAACTCTTAAGTCTACTCTCTTGTTGTGGAAAAATAATGGAGAAAGTAATATTGGATATGTTATCGTCAGAACTGGATAGGTTGGGACTTGAAACCATATATCAGCATGCATATGATAAAAATAGATCTATTACCACCTGTAATATGATGTTGTATAACAATATAATAACAGCTATGAATGAAAAATTGTATTGCAAAGTAATTTATATAGACTTGTATTGTGAAGTAATTTATAGAGACTTGACTTCATAATTTGACAGGATCATACACAAAACACTGATTACTAAATTAGAATAACTAGGTGTTTATTTATTCTTTTTTAAGATGGGTAGCTGCATGCCATCAGATAGGACATGGCAAGTATCATACAACAATTAGACAGGTGAAATTCTTGGTTACAGTCAGGGTGTCCCACAAGGCTCTGTCCTAGGCCCTTACTTGTTTAGATTGTATCTCACAGACCTAACTTTTTCATCTGAGGTGCTCTACAGTCTATATGCAGATGACCTGAAACTGGGTAAACTTATTACATGTGTTACAGATAGGGCATGTCTACAAATGAACTTGTCTAAATTGACATTTTTTTATTCAAAATGTAGTGCCAGACATATGGAAAACTGCTCTTGTCAACTCTCTTCTCAACCAGCCTCAGAAAGAGAATGCCTCCCACTTTCACACTATCTCCAACCTCCTTACAATTGGTAAAGTACTTGAAAAAATAGTCTGCAACCAATTGTCTTCTTGTATCCAAGAGTACCTTCTCCTCAGTCTTAGCATGAAATCTGAGCTGACTGGAACAAATTTTCAGCATGGCGGTCACTTACAGATGAGAACCTTCTCAACATGGATAAAGGAAACTTTTCAGGAGCACTCTTCGTTGACCTTACCAAAACTTTTCATTGGATTGACCACCTCCCACTCCTTCAGCCCCTCCGAGAAATTGGAGTTTGCACCAACACTGTCATGTGTTTCCAAGAGTTTATTAATAAATATTTCAGAGTTAAAATAGCTCATCCATATCACTTCCAGCACCCCTTACTAAAGAAGTACCTCAGAGCACCATACTCACCTCACTGTTGTTTACAGTCTTTATTAACAAATATCTCTGGCATACTTAGCATTCCTATCACTCTTTAGGCTGATGACACATTTATCCTAAAATCCAGTCATTCACATTCAGCTATTCAAACCCAGCTTCATTCGGACTGCCACTCCCTTAATTCTTGTCTAAAAATATATAAGCTACAACTAAACCTCACCAAAACATAAAGTATGATATTTGGAGCCTTATAAAAACTGAAAACAAACTCATAAAAATCTCAGCATTGCAGGTCTCAGTGGTAGCCTATACAAACAATCACATCCTTTAAATACTTAAACTTATGGTTGGACCAGTCATTTAACTTCCATAACTATACTGAAAACACCAGGGAAAAAAATCAACTCTCTCTTTTATTCTGGTCATGGAAAATATCTGCCTTTGTATCTAAACAAGCTAGAGCTGCAATAGGTAAATCAGCCCTCCCAGCTCAACTCAAATACAGGATCCCCACCATAGCCACAGCCTCTAAAAAATCATCTACTCTACAGTCCATTGAAAACAAAATTTGTTGATTCATTTCCAACTCCCTCCCTCAGGAATACCACATCACCACCCTCTCCAAAGCCAGATGGCTCCCAGTCACTTACAGAGTTCTTCTTTTTAGGCTACTTCCTGCTTCTTTAGCCATGAGACAACTAATTCCAAATGGAATATTAAAACAAGGGTTCAAGTCCTACCAATACTTTAATAAAATTCACATACTCTTAGCACTTCACCAAGGTGTTGAGTATAAGTATTTTATTAAAGTATTGGTAGTATTTGAACTGTTGTTGTTTTATTATTACTTCCTGCTGACAAACTCCACAGCTTCTCCCACTTGACTAACACCATCTATATCCCCCAAACCAAACTGCACCACACTCTTTCCTTCTCCATTCTTGTACTCAAACTCTGACTATCCCCCTTCACCTAATTTACCTAAAAGAAATCTCCTCTTTCCTCTCTTTCAGAGTACAACTCAAAGAAAACCCACCTCCGTCAAAAATCTGACTGCCAGTGCTTCTCCTCTGGACATAGCACATAACTACCCCCTCACATACATAACTTCTACCTCCACCCTCTGTCCTCATCTGCTGCTTACCTCCTATATTTATTGCTAAAATTAATCCACATTTGCTTTTCTCCTTTGTTAATAATATTTAATGATTGCTGCTTGATTTTGTACCTACTGTGATTACATCCTTCTGTGAATTAGTTGTGAGTGTGTGTGTGTGTGTGTGTGTGTGTGTGTGTGTGTGTGTGTGTGTGTGTGTGTGTGTGTACATATACTACATACATATACATATTTAGTGAATTTTTTCACCCAGGCTGTTCCAACAACTGGTCTGTGATCAGTGTACTATCCTAGTAAACAAATTGAGATAAGAAAATAAATTCATTAATTATTGTACCTCTCTTTCATTGTAACAAAGAGCTAAGCTCTTGCAGTGAAATGCCCTTCTGTGCTGCTAGATCCTTATACTGTCATCTTTGGTAATACTCAGTTCCATGTAATTAGCGCACTGTTAAATTTCCCCTCCAAAAACATATGTTTTCTGTTTCAATACATGTACAAAAAAGAGGAAGTCAGAACAAAATAACTCATTGCTGTGCATATACATAGGTTGACAGATAAAGACTGATAATTACAAAATAACATATGCACATAAAATACAAAATATTTAACATGCAAATAAATCAAAACAAAGAGACAAAATTTCATACAGTAGGTTCTAATATCTCTGTATTTGTAATGGATGTCTCAGGAAAATTCTTTTGTCCTTATATTGTAGTTGAGGAAATACTTCTGAAAAGAATACTAGTGCTAAAATGAGATACTGCTGTGACTAGTACAGTGTAATCCAATTAACATATTTTCTAGCGGGTGGCCTTGGGGGAGAGGGGAGACGTAGGGTGTCAGGAAGCTGGATTAGGCATAATATGTAATTGGTCTCTTCACATTGATATTTTCAGAAATATGTTTAACAACCTCTTTCCATGCACAGTATCATACTTAGAGTGGACAATTGCCCAATTAGTTCTCAATGGTATATGCTGGGGACCAAAGACATCTTAGTCCACCTATAAGGGAGGGTGGCCTAATGGTTAAGGTGTTTGCCTTGCAAACACATGGTGCAGGGTTCAAGTTTCACAAGGGATAATTGGCTAGTCTTAAAAAGGCTCACAAGGGCAGTTAGCTTAGTACTAACCTATGAACAGTCCTAATCCTCTCTTATTAAGCCAATCATTGACTATAACACTCTGATTGGTATGTATCTTACCAAACATGGATCTCAGCTTGAAAGATATCAGAATTTCTTTTTTTACTACCTTCATTAAATCTTTAGATTTTAGACAATAACATCAGTAGAAGTGCAGGACTGGAAAGGAAACAAACGGCATTAATATTTGTCATTATTTTCATGCATTCTACATGTTTTATATTCAGCAATTATTGTTTACTCCAACATTACATAAAATGCTCATTTTCTGTCTTCCTTTAAAACTCACTCCTCCTCTTGCATGTTATTCTGTGTGCATTATTCCCACAAATTCAACTTATTTCTGTATAATTTGCTTCTTCGTTTTTATAAAGATCCCAACTCCACTGCTTTTATCTCCCTAATAATATTCAGTACTACAATTAAAGATGGTTTAGATTTTGATTTCCATTTTCTAATTGTTGCTTTTTTCGCAGCTGATAGCACTTAGGAAGGCCTTAACTATGTCCGGGCAATTCAGATTCTACATCCCATCTTACAAGAATCTTGTCTTTAGTTACTAATATTTGACCTCAGCATTTCTTAACCAAAAGGATCAAAGGGCTAGCACAGATTCATTTTTCCAACTTGTACAGGCTTCTAAATGCAGATCTCTTTCTTACCTTTCTTTCATTGGAAGGCCCTCTTTTACTAGATCTTCTCCACTTCCAAAATACCGGCGATGTTAGGAACACTTACTACAAACGTCTCAATTTGCATAACATAAATAGGACATCTTGGAGGTTCATTACACATAGGATTCCCCACCTGTGGAATAAACTTCCCTTTCATAATAAAAGGTATAATACCTTGCCTCCAAGTTACATATTGGTGATAGTATGGGTTCACATATATTTTCCCTTGGAATTAGTTGTATGACCATTTTTAAGAAAGAAGGTAAACCTACCAGTTATAGTTTCTATAGTGTATATGCTGCTTTAAACCACCTACCTAATACTAACCTATGAGCCTATGCACATCTGATGCACAAAGCCTAATAGAATAATGGCATGTATATTTAACTGTACCTCATTGTGCCCAAGGCACAATCCAGATGTGAAACATCTTACTACTTAAATATTAGAGGTGATAATGGCACTTTGTTTCAATGAGTTTGTGCCCAATTTAATATCTGCTTATGCAAACACACACACACACACACACACACACACACACACACACACACACACACACACACACGGCATTTCGTGGGACTCCAGAAAAGAGATATTACAATTAGATGCAATTTAATCACATTAATTGGGCATTGAAATGGGTATATGCAGTCTTTCCATTAGTGACACTCTAATAAATAGCTGGTAAGTATAACAAGAATCATGGCAGGTGTGCTGAATTCGAAAATGAAAATCACAAGCAAAATAAAATGTGGAGGAGGGTATTACATATCACATATTCTTGGCTTCTTTAGTTTATATATTACGTATGCATTTATTTACATTTTTCCAACTGAGATTTCTTATGGAACAACAGATGGCACTTTAACTATAAGAACAAGGGATAAAAAAACACACCACAAAGGCAGTATTTAGCAAAGTCTCATTTTTAAATAGAAACAAATCACAAATTTTATGAATAACTGCTGCAGGTAGAAAATGTAAGTTAAAGTGAATGCTTCTGTCTTTAATCTTCTTCAAAAAACAACTATAAATGCAACTTTCTAGTCCCAAAATCAGTGTCCCATTTTAAAATGCTATTAAATCCTTATCTTCTGTAAACGGTTCAAGTGAATTGCTGATAATACATTTCTTCACCGATTTTCTAGTGAGAAGTATTTTAGAAATGCCTAGTGCCTTCATGGTCCTATTTTTTCCCACTAGTTGATTGGAATATGTCATGGTATGCATTCCTATTTTTCCCACTAGTTGATTGGAATATGTCAAGGTATGCATCCCTGTTTTTCCCACTAGTTGATTGGAATATGTCAAGGTATGTATCTTAACTACATGGTTACAGCAAAAACACATACTGAAGATTCAAATTTAGCCACATTCCTTTCGCATAACAAAAATAAAAAAATACTGGATTCTGGTGCTTAGCACATTGCAGAAACTCTAAATTTATTTATTTATTTATGTATTTATGTATGTATTTATTTATTTATTTATTGACATTTGCTGACCGGGAAAGTCCACTGAGTCAGGAAAACCTATTTTCAGTGGAGGCCTGGGGAGAAAAGCTCCAGTAAAAAATTAAAAATTACTACAGCAAACAACTAAACAAAAATTATTATACAACAGAATAAGATTTACAGTAATAAGAAACCACAGAAACATAAATATCATTTCTTAGTGATAGAAATATGTAGAGTACAATGTCATTATGCAGTGAAAATAAATGACAGTAGAACTTGCACAGTATATAAATGGATAACTTGTTGAGGACATTCAATATAAACAATCATGACACACAATATATTCTGTACAATATGAAGGAGATTATATTTTTGCCTTGTGGAAGTTTCTTAAGGATTAAATATTGACTAGTATAATTTGTTTAAGAAAATGTCACATAAGTACAGTTGGTTTACTAGTATTTCAGTTGATCTAAAAAAGCGGTATTCTAGTCAGTAAACTCATTGGTGTTGGTTCATAGGTTCATAGGTTGGTACTAGGCTATCGGCCCTAGGGCCCATACAAGCCTAGCCAAAAAACGTACCCTGGCTTTCGCCACCCAAGAAAATTATTTTCCTGTACCCCTGTTGAGCAGAGCCACAGAAGTGATCCCCAGGGTGAATTTCCCATTTCCCATCCAATCATCAAGATTTTTCTTGAAGAGTGCTAATGAGGAGCTCTGTTTGACATAGATAGGTAGTCTGTTCCAGAGTATGGAAAGTCTCTGGGACAGGAATCTACCCCTCCAGCATGTTCTGTTTATTGTGGTGACAAGGTTTAGGTCCCTAGAGCGTGTAGCTCGGAGGGATTGGGATTTCTTTAAGTGGAGCATGTCCAACAGCTCTGGGTTTGACATAGCTTTGTATGTTAGGCAGAGATTGCCCCGTAGTAGGCGATATGCGATGGAGTAAAGCTGTAGTTTTTTGAGACGGTCTGCATAGGGCATCTGTTTGAGGCCAGTAATCCCCTTTGTGAGGTATTTCTGTGGTCTTTCCAGTTGTTGTAGATGTCTTGTGAGGTACATCTTATGACAGTATGAAATTCTGATCACAAGGACAGATGTGATTATTAAGAAAGTGATTTTTTAGGGTGACTTTGAAGGTTTTCATAGACTCAATTTGTGTTATGGGGGGTTAGGACATTCCATAGCTTTGCTATGGAGTAATAGTATAAGTTTTGTTCAGCTCTCTTATTGGGTTTGTATATGGTAAGAAGCTGTTTATTAGTAGAACAAAGATTTTGGGTTGGGATATATGATTGCACAATAGAATGTAGTGATGGGTAGTGATTTGGATTGTATAGTAATTTATGAGTAAGAGTTATTTGAGTGTATTAGAGATAATGAGGGAGGTCCAACCATTTTAATTCTTTAATGGCGTGACAGTGGTGAGTGTGGTTTTGCAGTCCAGAAGCAAATCTGGCAATTTTATAATAGAAAATTGTAGACACCGAAGACAAACCAGAAGAACAAAACACCCGTTCACAAATGTAACAGTCCTCAGGTTGAAGCAAGCAGTAGCACAATCCAAAATAACACAAGTAATATTGATCTTCTGCAAAAATCCTCACAATAAAAAAGAAGATGAAACAGAACAATTCAAAGTTTACTTTAGTGTACTGCTTGCTTCAACCTGAGGACTGTTACATTTGTGGTCTATGTGAAAATAAACCTTGAATTGTTCTCTTTCATCTTCTTATTTATCTTGAGGATTTTTGCAGAAGATTAATATTATCTGTGTTATTTTGGATTGTGCTACTGCTTGCTTCAATCTGAGAACTGTTCCATTTGTGAATGGGTGTTTTGTTCTTCCAGTTTTATAATAGCATTATTGTATTTCTTAAGGATGAGTGATGGCTGGTAAAGATGGGGGAACCATAGAGGAGTGAGGGAAGTAGGAGGGAATGTGCCAGTTTTATTCTTGTGGGCTTATCCATATACAGTTTATGTCTATATAGTTTACCTAGTTTTGAGTGTGTGTTTTTGACTGTGTTAAGAATGTGTTGTTCGAATGATAGTTTATCATCCATAGTAATGCCCATACATTTAGCAGTTTCCACTGCTTCAATTTCCGTATTATTTAGGGAGTAGATTTTGAACTCTTGTGGGGGTGGTTTGGAAGAGAATATTAGTAGTTTGGATTTTTGGGATTAAGTAGTCATTGAGCTTTGTTTAGCCATGTTTCTATGTTTGAGAAGGTTCCTGAATACCCCCTATACATGCACAAACACAAACACACACACACACACACACACACACACACACACACACACACACACACACACACACACAAACACATATGACTTTTTGAGCTTAATGTCATATTAAAAATGCTCATATTGTTGTAGGACAAGAAAAAAATGTAAACTGGCGAGACTGCAACTGTTGGCACAAATAAACAGACTAGGTATAAAGTGTAAGGGTGCCCAAAGGGAGGTCTGCTCACAATGGAAAATACAGCAACACAGCTAAATTCAAAGCTACTAAGAACAGTAGGTCAGTAGTTGGAAAGTGAGACTATATTAAAGTGACAAGTGATGCACTTATCATGTATAATCCCCCAATAGGAAGTGAGGGAGCCAAAACGGAAATCTTTTGGAAGGAAATTTCTAGGAGCATTGATATGGAAATATCAGATAGGAAAGACATAATTTATGTGTGGAGATATTAATGCAAGGACTGGTAAGTATATTAATTATAAACAACATGAAAAAAGAATTTGATCAAAAGAAAAGAAATTCAAGAGATCCAGTTGTAAAAAGACATGGGATACAGCTATTAAAATTAGGAATGAAGTATGGTTTAGACATTTAATTTGAAAAGATAAGAATGAAAACAGTGAGGGACATGTTAAGGATTTTAAGCGGAAAGGACGGGAATAAACAAAGTGAGGAATGTACATATATAAAGAATCAAATAAACATACTACCGTCTTCGCAGATGCTTTCATTGTAAAGTTGGTACAGTTCTCTTACAAATGAAAACATTTTAGAGTCAATGTCATGATATTTAGCAGCTTATAGCTTGGTCATACAGTTTATTGTTTACATATCTGCACACTCGGGATGCCTGATGTGATGATAAAATAACATTTTGCATGAGCAGACAGCAGCATTTGTGTGCCACTAAACATCCTTTAAAGGGTGATTTGTCAGCTAAACATTGTTCAGCAGGAAGCACTCAGAATGCAGTTATCATTCCTAGAAATGAGAACGTGAATCTAACTAAAAAGGCCAGTTAAAGCACATCTCTGATATTCAATATTGAAATTAGGAATTGTT
Source organism: Protopterus annectens (assembly GCF_019279795.1). NCBI lineage: Eukaryota > Metazoa > Chordata > Ceratodontiformes > Protopteridae > Protopterus > Protopterus annectens. Next base: position 1,899,912,760 of record NC_056725.1, read on the forward strand.
AATCAGTTAGGTGTCAGCATTATGGGTGCCAGTTAAAAGCATATTTTGTTCTCACTGAGACCAGCTTTTGGTCTTATATGCTGCTAATTGTACTTTATGTTACTATATTAATTTTCCATAAATATGTGTTTCTTTCTGTTTGTGTGCTGTTTTATTGGTCCTGAGAAAGTAACATGAGTGCTCTAAAAGTTCTTGACTTTTTTAGTTTGTTTCCCTCGGTAGCAAACAGTTGTGGGTCACTCAATAATGATTTGCCCCTGGATTCTCAAAAGCTTGCATGGAGTGCAAGATCGGTGCAGGAGCTCAAGCAGGCAATATGTCTGCAGTGCAATCCAGGAAAAGCCTGCAAGGGCATGCACGAGCGCTCCTGTACAAATCCTGCACAGACTAAGCCCTAGTATGCAAATCACCCATGAGGCATTGGCCAGCAATATGCAACTGTTCCACCAAATAGCAGAATACCCTGAGGTAGTGGGTGCTGTAGACTGCATGCACATATGCATCAAAGCACCACCCAGTGAGCGAGGTAGAGTCTACATCAACTGCAAGGGCTTCCCCTCCATCAACTGCCAGGTCATGTGCGATGCCCAGGGCATAATAATGAATGTGTGTGCTGGCTGCCCTGGAAGCTATCATGATTCCCACATCTGGCATCTGACGCAGCTGTACCAGATATTTGACAATGGGGACATCCCTGACAGTCACATAGTGGGGGATGCTGCATACCCACTGGAGCCGTGGATGATGACACCCATCAGAAATGCACACACACCCGAACAAGAACTCCATAATGAGGCACATGCACAGACCAGAATCATAGTAGAGCGTGTGTTTGGGATGCTCATCATAGTTCCGGTGCCTGGACACATACGGTGGAGCCTTGCAGTACTCACCAGCTACATGTACCCAAATTGTCCTTGTATGTGCCATGCTACACAATATGATCCTGTGGAAACAGTTGCAGCAGAAACAGCACGGGGCAGGGCCACGCAGCCCCCCCATCATAGCCAAGGCCTGCACAGGCACAGAGTGACTCAGAGGAGGAACAACCTGAGCTTGCCCCAGTAGGCAGAAGGAGGCATGCCCAGTATGCCCCAACCCTGGCAAAGAGGCAACACGTAGCACATACACTGACACAAGAGGGACCCAGGGAATAACACCTCTCTCTGACTCTCACATACAATAACATGGATGCCAAACATTACACTACCTGTGCCTAACCATGTGTAGGGAGTGTACTACGTGCATCCAACATAGGCAGCCCTGCAGCACCACCCTTAATACTGGGACAACCACAAGGTAAGTGACTCACACATGCCAGTCGGGGGGGGGGTCAGATATCCAACAACAGTCACAGCCAGCAGGACAGGTGTAGACAAACACAAACACAGGCTGTGCTGTGGCCTCTGAATGCCCTCAGGCCTACACAGACAGACTAGAGCAGGTCAGGCAGTGGGATGTCAGTTCTGAGGAGTAGGAAGTCAGAAACTAATATGTAGGTAATTAAAAGCTAAGATCTGTAGTACACTGGTATGCCTCTAGTCAGCACGATAGGTAAGACAACAGACTGAAATGGAGTACTTGACATACCAGTACAGTCCTAGCAAATGTGTACAAGTGTCAGGTGTGCCTCCCCCATCCTATGTAGAAATGTAGTCATAGTCAGGTGTGCCCCCCCCCAAATCCTGTGTAGAAATGTATAAATAGTCAGGTGTGCCCCCCCATCCTATGTAGAAATATAGTAACAGTCAGGTGTGTCCTCACACAATCCTGTGTAGAAATGGAGAAATAGTCAGTTGCCCCCCCCCCCATCCTAGATAGAAATCTATTAACAGTCAGGTGTGCCCCCCCCCCACAATCCTGTGTAGAAATGTAGAAATAATCAGGTGTACCCCCCATCCTATGCAGAAATGTAGTAACAGTCCATGCCAAATGATCAACAGATACCCTGCAGAGAGAGCATGCTACCTGTAGGTGTACAACACAAAGGTCAGCACTGCAGTACAAACTACCTGGACTCGATCCACACATTCAATACAGACTGCCATATTGTGCATGCTCACACACTTAGAGAAATGAAGGCAATGTCAGTCAACAACATACTGAAAGGTCATACTGGGCATGCTCACACACAAACACATGAAGGCCATGTCTGCAAATACCAGTAGGCCAGACATATCTGGCAGCCGCAGATGTTATTGCAGACACTCCTCAGTATGCACCACTCATGCTTTGCACACACAGTGGATAGGAATACAGGCATATATGTAAGGACAACACACTATAATAAGACAATGGTAAACATACATAGATGTGTGGAAGAGGGTGACTGTGACAAGGAGCCATCCAGGCCTGTCCCACCTAGCACACAGGCAAAGGGCCCCAACCACATGAGGGTCAGATGTCACTCACTGCAGATACTAGCCACCAGTATCTGTCAGCATTACAGAGTATGTGGTGCACATGCCAGCTGTGCAACATGACTGTTCAAGGAAATAGTCATCTAGCAGCTGTATACATGTACCTGTGAAATATGACCTAGGTTGTGCCTGCATGTGGCGTGTCAATGCCTACATGAATGAGTTATAGCCCATGCACACACACTGCCCTCCCCATAGCCCCACTATGACAAGCCTGCTGAGGTCATCCACTGTGAAATATACCTTTGGGAGAGTTGTATCCCAGTAATCTCTGTGGTGCATCCCATAACTGTGTAGTGCTGTAGTGTAATAAACTAGTTAGGTAGGAGTTCTAACCCCAGCCTTGGCAACTGTCTGTCTGTCTGTGTAGAGAGCCATGCTTTTTAGGGTGGTTACACTCCCTACAATTGAAATGCTCTATTTGGTAAGGCTGCTGATGTCATCCACCTAGAAATACATCCCTGGGAAGGTTGTATCTCAGTAATCTCCATAGTGTGTGCCATAATTGTGCACTGCTATAATGTGATAGAATAGTTAGGTAGGAGTTTTAACCCCAGCCTTGGCAAATGTATATGTGTCTGTCTATGTAGCAAGCAATGCTTTTTAGGGTAGTCACACCACCTACAATTTAAATGCACTACTTTGGTAAGGCTGCTAATGTCATCCACCTAGAAATACACCTCTGGGGAGATTTTAGCCCCGTAATCTCCGCAGTGCGTGCCATAACTGTGTAATGCTGTAGTGTGATATAGACCTCTGTTAGGGGTTCTATACCCACACATGTCAGTTGTAGATGTATTGTGTGTGTTTTAATGTATGTGTAGAGAGCAATGCATTTTAGGCTAGTCACACTCAGTACATGCCAAATGCCCTACTTTGGCAATCCTGCCGATGTCATTCATTCTGAAATACACCTTTGGGGAAGGAGTTCTTCAATAATCCCTGTGGTGTGTCCTATAACAGCTCCATGATGTAGTGTGGTATAGGCCTCTGTTAGGAGTTCTATACCCACACATGTCAGTTGTGGATGTTTTGTGTGTTTCATTGTCTGTGTAGGGTGCAATACATTTTAGGCTAGTCAAATTCAGTACATGTCAAATGCCCTACTTTGGCAATCCTGCTGATGTCAGCCAATGTGATATACACCTTTCGGGAAGGAGTACTCCAGTAATCTCCATGGTGCGTACTATAACTGCCTAGTGCTGTAGTGTAATAAACTAGTTATATAGGGGTTCTACTCCCAGACGTGTGTGTGTGACACACCTGGGCCCAATGTGGAGTGGGTTTTGCAAATTTCGTATATGGTGGCCCAGGGATAACAGATGTGAAATAGCCAAGAGGCTGGGGTGCAAATCCATATCCATACATGTGACATCAGGGCCAGGCAATCACAGTTAGCAACCCCAGTATTACCCAGAGCACACTCTCAACCCATGTCTCATACACACACACACACACACACACACACACACACACACACACACACATGCCAAGGCAACAGCCAATATGTGTGTAGTACATTGCATATTGGTGACCGATAGTAACTATGGAGTGAATGCAGTGGCTTACAGAGGGCATGGCACCCTGTCCATCTGTCCAATAGGCACATACATGTAAACAGTGCACCTCCCCCTTGTTCCCCACTGGACACCTGCAACACCTGTGGTGCCATCACATGTGACCCACAAAGGACATACCATGCCTTGTATGGACAGATGCCACTAACACCAGGGAATGTTGTTAGCATGCTATCAGTGTAGGTGCAGGGGTAACCTGCTGTCCATTACCAGTTCCTAACACAGGTGGTCAAGACTGGCACATCTGATGATAATCTGTGTACACAACATGGGTCCGACACCCCAGGTACAGTTCCACATGTCACTGTACATGCATGTGGGAGGTGTGCACATCCCAGACACTGTCCATGTCATGGACTAAGGAACACATACATGGCAAGTGATGCACAGCATTGGCCACATGCAACAGTCACCCAGGTGACTGGATGGTGGATACAATACCCACCTGTGTGGGCAAATGCAGAAACCACAGCCCTGAGCCACAATGCAGACCATTGCCATGTGGCCCGATGACAAGGTATACCCATCACCTAGCCTTGTATAGGTATCTGGCACAGTCAACCACCACATACCCGTGTAGAAATGCACACATGCATATCAGTACTGGCACCCTATGTGTCTGTATGTGTGTTGTATGATGTGTATGATCACATCCACACTCACTACAACCCACAGTGGCATACTAAAGCATGCTGTCTGATGTGAGATACCTCCTCATACCTTTTGCCCATATAACCTCCGTATGACCCATGTGGTGCATGTGATACCTGCACAGTAATGTGTTGTGGTAATCTCACTAGTGATGAGCTATATCCCTGGCCCTGCCAAGTGTGTCAATGTGTGTGCATCCCTGTGAGAGTCTGGTTGTGTTGACGCTGGCACCTGTTCATATGGACAGGTATGTGTACTTCACCTAACGTATAGCTACCATATCCCTGTTGCAGATGTCACTCATCATCACATATATGTTCTGAGGACTCCACAACAGGTAACCTATGTGGTGCATCCAATAACTGCATAGGACTGTGATAGCACTGCATAGTCATCAGGGGGTTGATACCCTGTGCTGGTAGGTGTGTGACACAAACATGCTTAGGTTTTACTCTCCCACCCCTCCCTGACTTGTCAATGCCTCTGTCTGCCTCTTTCACTCCCTCACTGGTGGATGTGGAGACCTACACCTGCTTTTCTTAGGCAGCAGCATGTGCATTTTAAGTGATGCTCATGATCAGCTGATGGCCTCTGCAAGAATTGCAGCCCTCCCCTAGCGGATTGCATATGGAACAGCTGTGGTAACATTCCCATAGCTAATTGCATGGAAACACACTCCAATATCTAGGAACATCATGTTGGTGTTGGCCCTTTTCATTCACTGTGAGCAGAAACTAGATCTGTTGTTTGGCAAACAGCATCTCAGATGGATTGGGGATTTACCTCTAACAACATACACTGTGGAAACAGGGCAACACACAGGAGGGGGATGTGCCTGACCTGACTACAGACTGTAAGTGCTGCTATACTGCATTTGGAGTAATGTTGGTTTAACAGTGTGTGTGTGAATATGGCTGTCCTATATGTTTTAATACCTACCATGTCAGCTCTATGTTTATGGGGAACCCCCATCTGTAGGGTCATCTGCAGACTGGGCAGTGTGTTGTGCCTTTGGTTTCATGTGTTACCCACAGAGCATCTATCTGTGAACTGCAGAAGGTAGTGTGAGGATTGCAGTCTTGAGATGGTGAAAGCCATGACAGTTACTGACCTCATATCCCTCATAGGACATATGTTGCAACAAACCCTGTTACAACAGTAAATGTATGAGGTTGTCACAGCAACATGTCAATATTGGCCCTGTGTATGTGCTTCTGGCTACAACTCTGTCAACCTCTGTACATATGTCATGCATTAAGAGGTGCATATGTGCTGTGCACCATCATTAGTGTCATCATATCTGATAACAAGCCAGTTAGATATTAAACTGCTACACATGTTATGTACAGTAGGGCTTATATTTAATGACATAACCTGGACATTCTGTGGTTGTTTGTACAGTACTGAGGTCTGTGTACTTATGGTGAATACCGACAGTGTGTGTATTGCTAATATGTACATTGGCCTGTGTACAGACTGTGGTAGATGTCATCATCCTAGGTCCCATCCTATCTGATGTTACATGCTGCTTCATTGTATGTTATCATATTGGCTTACATGTTTGTAGGGCCATACACACACATGTCCCATACCACAGACGGGCATCAGACCACACTGTGTAGTGGCTCAGTATATGTAGGGTTAGTGTGTGAGTGGCACATATGAGGATGGTGTTGAACAGTAGTCCATATACTGTAATATTATGCTAGCTTACCATATGTGGCTGTGTTCACATTGGTTGTGGGTATGCACTTTCACACAGGTGTATCTTAACCTGTGCTGTGACATGCCTGTAGAGCCTGCTATATATGCAGGTACATGTGCATTCCCCCATAGGAGATGTAGTCCAGTGTTGAGCCAGTCTGCCTGTAGCCTGCACAGTGCTTTGTTACATGCCTAGCAGTTTAGTGTATTTACCCAGCGATACTTTCCAGATATACTGCTGCCGAGTCTCCCGTAACAGTCATGTATGACAGACAGAGCAGTAGGATGCTGTACAGATGCATGTCAATATCTAGTGGGTAGTATGTGGCCATGGCACCTCTGTACCAGCAGTTGTTATGTGTCAGGATAGACAGAGGTGTGTGAATGCATAACCTATGGGGACGAATGTATACCAGTCGTTATGTGTTATACCCATCTATATGGCTGTTAACATCCATAATGTCAGGCTTGGTGCACATGTTCTGCACTAGGGGGTTCTATGTATACCTCTGGACTGTACAGAGTGTGTCAGAATGTCCACATCGATTGGCCAGTATCTCTGTTGTAGTCCACAGGAGCATTTTGTGCTAACATTGGTACTGTACTATGATGTCTTTAGGATGTCTGTCAGTAGCTAATGGCGCACATGTGAAAAGCAGATGTGACCTCCCACACACACGTCTGTGAAGACAATTTCTATTACAGTAGCAATAGTCTGCTAATATACTTGCTATACATGCCTGACATCCCCTTGCACTAAGAAGGTGGGACTATAGGGGCTGAGGTAGGGCTACACCCATGTTCAGGACATATGGTGAATATATATGTACATATGATTATCCAGATATCTATATAGATAATTACACATGTACATATTGACATATATAGATGGGTGTGTATATGTACATAGATATGAATATACACACCCAGATATATACATATACAGGGCAGTATATGTCTACACATATACAGATAGAGATACATATGCACATATACGTATACCACTCTGACATGCCTGCCAGCAGTCTACTGCTGTTGTATCCCCCACGCATATGTGGGGCTGGGGCCACATATGTGTGGGGTTCACCTACACAATACATGTGTGCCCATATGCACTCCAGAGACCAGTGTATGTAACAGTGGTATATGGCCCTGTATTATTGAGTCTAGGGGGGGATGCACTATACATAACCTAGGCTGTTACAACATGTTGGGTTATCAGGGGTGAGCTGCCTTAAGGTATTTGGATGTACAGTACCACATATGTCACCTGTCTTGACATTACTTACATACAGTGGGTTACTGCAGGCCTACTGCCTCCTGCCATACAGACTGTTCTGTTTGCCAGTGTGCCTGTGATGGTGTCAGTTATGCTTTGCTATGTAACAGTTACATCCCATTTGGTCAACTGAAGTCTTTACCACCTAGCGATTGTGTACAGAGTGGAGATAGAGGCTGCTGGACTATACACCTGCATCACTCCCTGTTGATTGTGTGGTATCCTGTGGCCCAGTCTGTCTTTATTACTGTATGATTTGAAGGGCTTGGCCTGGATGGCAACAGTTGTGGATCTTTCCAGACTACTGTATTAGTATAACTGTTTCACAGTTGCATTACTCTGCTGATATGGATGTCAGTGTCTGAACAGATATATGACATGGCATATAAATCTGTAATAGTACACAAATAAAGGTATTCCATTTCTGCAAACCTGTGTGTGGTGTTTATCCTATGACCTCTCTGTGGATATATGTTGCAGGCAACGAATGTCATTTGTATGGGTGGCTCATCCAGTGTCCAGTTGTTAGGGTGTTTACTGTAGGCATAAGGGCTGTATCATATTGTGTGTGCCTACTACATAAGTATCTTACTGTACATATCTCTGCGTGTGCATGTGTAGTCACATGTATATCTATATATCTATATATATATATATATATATACATATATATATGTGTATATATATATATATATATATATATATATATATATATATATATATATATATATATATATATATATATATATATATGTATATCTGTATCTGCATATATGTGTCTGTGTGTATGTATCCTGGGGATGTTGACAGCTTCCACATTTTACATTTCCTATGTGAGCCAGACTGTACTGCATGATATGTTATCAATACTAGCCTGACATACAGGTGGGATGCAGTGCTGTTAACATCATGTGCTCATGTCGTGTCAGGTCCTGGTTATGGGATCTGCAACACCTGGTAGTGCATTGCAGGGCGGACATGTTTGGCTGTGGGGGGGGGGGGGTATGCCAATTCGTACAAGACGTTTATTATTTGGGGCCTCTCAACCCCATTAACGGTGCATGTGGACATTTATGTTCCTGTTAATCTGCCATTGCTATCTACAGATGTATGGCCATCTATACCTATATAGGTATATATGTTTGTTTACATATATATAACTATGTCCGTATATACCTAAGGAGATATATGTCTGCATAGATATATGTAACTTGCTGTGTATATGTAGACATATAGGTGTTGACATATATATGTGCAGATGTAGGCATTTGCATGTATATATGTTCATATATATTCATATATATATGTATATATTTCTAAATATATATATATATATATATATATATATATATATATATATATATATATATATATATATATATATATATATTTATATGTTGTATTTGTTTAGATATTAATATATGCACATACACACATACATCTACATGTTGGTATACATTCTTTGTGCTGTTGCATGACTGGGCTGGATGATATGTTTGTGAAAACATCAGATTTAGGTATATCTGGCATAGCTTAGTGGTAAATCACTTTGTCTATGGTGTGAAGGATCCTGGGTTTGAGCTTTGCTGAGGCTGTTTATTTTGTTGCTGGCAGAACATGGGCCATTGGATACAGAGTGATTAAGGCATTTTAAAGCAGTTGCAAGTGGGTTAGCAAGGTTTGCGCGAAGGTAAGCACTGCTAACTTCCAGTTACACTTTCTTACACTCAGCTTCTAGATTGCCTAATATGTGTAGGCATTGATTACCCCCCATGCAAACAGGCTTAAACCAGTTTACTGCTGCTTAAAAGTGATTACTCCCGCTTACCCCCGCACTAATTTCTTTAAAAGAAAAGAAAAAGGGGTTGATAGGAAAGTGGTGAAAAAAGAGGCACAAAGAGGGAAAGACAGTAGCAAAAATAACCAGGGATATGCAGGAAGGGTGTAGGGAAGGTCCATAGCTTCCCATTTCTTCTACAGCAACAGCTGTGCATATACACTGAATTTGGAGGTAGATTTGGACACTCAAACATCTGGGTGGGGGTGAGGACAACAATAATTCATTGTGATGCCAATTATACCAGATTACATGTGTCCAGTGGACATGTGTGCGAAATGGACAGCTATGTATGGGGCGAGATTTTTTTGTGGGAACAGATTGCCCTTTTTCAGGTGAGAATGGGATGTTGGGGAGGGGTAGTAGGTATATTTGGGGAGGTAGTTTGGGTAGTTTAACAGACAAGACAAACAAGACGCATACAGGGGGGTATATGACACATGGGGGTAAACACCTTGGACGGGGAGGGATGTTTGGAAGTCGCATGCCCTTGAGCCCCCAAATGGAAACAGTGGGACGGATGTCCCCACCCATGGTCAGTAACCACTGCACCTTCATGGCCCCAAAGTTGGCTGTGCTGGGGGCTGGGTAGGAGGGGCAGGCTTACCCTCTAATTGTGCCATGCGGCCCTCAAGCTGACATAGCTTGTCTCGAATCTCCTTGTCGAGCTTGCTACGCACCACAGCCTGGATCTGATGATGGGTGACAGGTACCTCTCTGCCCCCGCTCTCGGGGGGGCCATCCCCTGCAGCAGTTCCACCCGAAGGTGGTGCAGGGCCAATGGAGGAGGATATCCCAGGCTGGGCCTCAGATGTGCTGGTGCCCAGTGCCATGGCCAGCTGAGGTAGGACAGGTGGGTTCGCTTTGACCGGCCTTCCCATATGAGCTATGATGTTGCAGTTTTAAGAATGATATCAGTTAGTAATAGTCAACAGTATTCAGAATTAGTTATAACAGCATGCATAGGTATTCCCATTAACCCAAGACACAGATTTACAACAGTTGCAGAGCAAGCAGAACACATGCATATATGGGACAACAGTGGCCATTACAACAGCATGCAGGTTTCATTGATGGCAACAGGCCACCAAAATGGGAGTATTTTAACATGGCACATGCATAGAACCAAATGTGAATATTTATAAACCAATAGGACATATGTCCCAACAAACGTTTGGAGTGTACACGTACCCATTGAGGTGTGTAATTAGGTTATTGTAGCACATATGGTGGGGCTGAGAGAGAGAGGTCAATTAACAACTAATATATATCTGTAGTTTTCATAACTTTCTTAGTCACTGCAGTGATCTGTCCCTTACATGTATTATTACGCTACCCAATGTCCTTCATTTGTACAATGGTATGTTTGTAGATTAGTGTCTACGTTGACTGTGTCTTACGTATAGTCTACACCTCTTACCTGTTATAGCTGTTGAGAAAATCACTGTTAATACTACCTGACAATTTCTACACATACTGCCAGATTCCATGCTTGTAGACAAGTATATAAGTGAACTGTGTTGTACCTACAGTCTACACCTCTTACCTGGTATAGCTGTTGAGAAAATCACTGTTAATACTACCTGACAATTTCTACACATACTCCCGGATCCATGCTCGTAGACAAGTATATAAGTGAACTGTGTTGTACCTACAGTCTACACCTCTTACCTGTTATAGCTGTGGAAAAAATCTTTGTTAACACTACCTGACAAATTCTACACATACTCCCAGATTCCATATTGATGTTATACACATACCTAACAAGCTGTTATTGCACACACTCTGGTCACAGCTTGACAGGATGCAGATGATAATGTGACATATTTTGAGAATAGCTGGCATACACTTTGGGTGAGATGCTACAATGGCAGGTTTGTTTTCATATACATTCTCTGACTATGTACATGTCTATCAGTTATATGTCAGTAAAAGCTGCCTATATTTCTTGGATCATCACACTGATTTGTCAGTGGAATAGGATACCAGGTAGCAGATTTGGGCCATTTATCTGGACATGCTGGACAGATCAGAAGAGTTGAGGAGTATGATTTTGCATACAGCTTACTACCTGAACTTTCTGCCACAGTCTGTACAGTTGATGGTTATGATTATGTTTACAGCTTGCCATCTGAACATTCTAGCAATTTCTGTAAAGTTGTTGGGTCTAATTATGCATACAGCTTTTTACCTGAACATTCTCACAAACTCTACACAGTTGTGGGGTATGATTATGCATACAACTTACTATCACTCCCGGTATTCAAACCCCTGCTGTGCGTGTGGTAAAAATATTACAGTTGACATCACAGTACACTGTGCATTCAGGGAATTGGTGTGAAGCATTCCAATGTTTTCTGTCTAAGTCTCCCTCAGTTGTACAATATCACTGACCTCTTGGGACTTCCAACATTGTTATACTGAACTTCCTACACATTTTATCTGCATTCAGCAGTGTGGGCAACATTGCTTAATACAACAGTAATATTTATAGAATGCAACACTACAACAACATATGAAAGCAGAATGTACATAAGCACTCCAGGGGTTATACTTTTATTCACAAGATATTACACCTTTATTTACATGCAACCTATATGACAGTCTTCCTGCCATATTGTCTAGTTTATTCAGTACATCCTATACACAATACATTTTTATACTGGTACAACACTTTCTAGAACTGTTATATGTATTTGTTATGACAGTACATGCAAGACTATTACTAACCTGCCTCACGACTCAGCCTTTGCAGCCTAGCAGCATGGGCTTGCTGGTTTGCAGCCCATTCGTCTGCAGCTGTCAGAGAAATACAGTGATATTTAGCCATTACCTATCCATAATATACACAAGCTAGGCAATCATTATCTACGTAGTAGAATGAGTACTTATAGCTGGGGCATTGGCCATCTGCCTTGATTCTTGGATCCATGGCTCCAAGAGATCCCCCTATGCTGCTTCAGGTCAGCATGGTGATGCCTGACCTGCTCACCAGTCCGGGGATACCATTGGCTCTGATGAGGTCATGGGCGAGACTGTCCCAGGCCTCCACTTTATACTGAGAGCCCTGGTACTGGCCCTGCAGTAGTCTCTGCTCATGGTGGTTTACCAGGAGCCATACCATGAATCTGGACTCCTGGGTGCCCCAGCGCTGTGCTCTAAATCAGGTGCCTTCCCCAACTCCAGCCATTCTGCCTACAGTAGGGAGCTGCAACCTGTTATGGGAAGTATTTGCTCCTCTGGGGCTTAAATACGCCTAATTTCCTGCACTTTCCCATGATTGGATGGTTTTGAAAAGGCTAAGCTATGGGCACACCTGCTTACCTAATGCTGGCATTGCTTAAAGGAGTATACCACTGGGCAGATTGAGTTAGCCAACCTACACATTGCTTACACCAACTAAAATGAGCTGTGCAATGCTTATCATTGCTTAATATTTAATTTGCATTATATTTTCCTTTTGGCATTGATTTATTATTTGTTACATGTTATATATATTTGTGTCTGGTATCTGTGAGTCATGTGTACGTACACTATATGGGGTCCTGGGGACTTCAACACTTTATTACAATAACAACTCACATCTATTCTTACTGCTGTACTCCAGTTCACATATTTATGTTATGTTGCAGGTTATACAACATCACACTGTCCATAGATTCCTTTCACATGTTCAGTTTCATTTTCCTATAGTGAGGATTTGTTTGTTGAAACCTCAATGTTATATACTGCTATGATGGCTTAGTGGTTAACTACTGTGACTGTAGTATACAGGGTTTTGGGTTCAAGCCTTGTAGAGGCTGTTTATTTTGTTGCTGGACAGAACTTGTGTCATTGGATACAGAGTGATTAAGGCACTTTAAAGCAGCTATAAGCAGGTTTGCGTGGGTTTGCACAGCAGTAAGCACTGCTAACTTCCGGTTACAGTTTCTTACACTCAGTTAGCTTCTACATTACTTAATCTGTGTAGGCAGTGCTTACACTTGCAAATGCACTTAAACACACTTACTAGTGCTTACATATGCTTACTATTGTTTATTTGTGCTTAAACCTGATTACTAGTGCCTTATTCATTATGACACTAACACTTCACATGTGCATTTCCTGCAGTACTCCAGTTCATAAATATATGTTATTTAGTGGGTTTTGCAACACAAATATTGGTTATAACGTGCTTTGCCATGTAAAATAGACTATGCTGCAGTGGGACTCGACCTGGGAATGCCTGCTCATTAGGCGAATGCTCTGCCCACTACACTATTGCTGTGCTGCTTCATTTGCATATATCTTCCTTGTTATCCCCTTCAGCCTTTTAAGCTGCTTTAACCATAGCTAAACGATGGGCACACCTACGGTTAGCTGTACTCGGATTTAAAAAAAATAAATAAACAGGTTTCTTCATTTAATTTATATGTACTGTTGCTTTACACATGGGGGAATGTTGGTGGGGATATGCAGACACCTATGAGCGGTCTAGGTCATTTCTTACCACTTTCTGCTGTTCTACATTGCAGGGGCGTGTTTATGCTGAGAGCTCTGCTCTCAGACATGCCCTCAGCACTCGTACACGCTCCGTGTAAGCCTAGGAGCTCGGGCAGTGCACCTTATTAATATTCATGCCATCCTGCTCCTAAACAGGTCCTTCCATGCAGGACTAAGCTAGTCCTGCATGAAAGACTAGTAAATCTGGGGGCTGGTATGACACGTACTTGAGTGAGCACATATATGCTGATTCTTCAGAATTTTTTTGTCCAAACAACTGGTCTCTGGGAAAATAGTGGGATGGAAAAACCTGAAGGACAAATATTAGACCAAAACATTTAATGTAAATTACATTTGTTACTACTTAAAGAGCTTCCTATGAGTTATCACTCCATATTTAACTGACACACAGTTATATGACCTTAAACATCTAAAACCTTGGGAAATCACAACTAAAAACAACAACACTCCCAAGGTAGGAAAACACAAAAATAATTATTTTTGTGGATGCAAAGCCCTCTCCCTTCACCCATTAATGTGGGAGACAAACCTCTAAACTACAAACTATAAATATGAGATCACTCAAACTTGGAGAAGGGAGAAAGTGTGGAACTGTGCCAGTGATTGCTCCTCAAATTGGTAAACTTGGAAAGGTGTTCTGTTTTTTTAACCTGTTGTTAACTTCATAGGGAAGATGAAAATTCACAAGTAATGAAACAGAGGCTTCACTTCTGGATCTAGTCCCTCCCAATGTTTGTGTTAATGACAGAGCAGTGGTGCTGCAAAAGTGTGTATCATTGCAGGAAACAAATATCTGAAACAAACTAATACAGAAGAATAAAGGAATATAAAGAGAAGGAAGTATGCAAAGATACAGGAAGGATCAAAAGTGGGCAGTTTAGTTCCTGTTTAAGATAATACACATACTGACATATATTAAAATGGAAGGGGTTCTACATAAATTATATTAGATGCCCCCCAAGGCAATCAGCCAACCCAGAAAAGCAGGAAACATACACACCAAGGTCCTGGAATGGACAGAGAGAAGCCATATTGAAAGAAAGTCTCCCTTCATCTGTACACATATTTGGTGAGGCCATTCCTGGACATTTCATCAAAAAATTTTTGGGGATGCTATTATAAAGTATTCTTTACAGACACAGTAGTAGATGTCTAGCACATAACTCTAGAATATTTTCCTGAGGGGGCTATGGAATCAAAAATGGTGCTGGAATGGTACTGGAATTGAAGAACTCATAGGACAGACATAAAGCAACTCACAGTTGCATTCTGTTTGACCGAACAAGTAACTTGTACAGAAGCAGTGTCAGTGGCTGGGCAGATTGGATATTTAATTTGCTGTTAACAGACAAGAAGTGTATGAGTTCTTTCCTATACAATGTCCCTGGCTTCTTATTCTACTACCGTCACTGCAGTGGAGCATAAATGTGCTATATTCTCAAGGTGTTACATTTGGATTAGATATTAAACGAGGTTTCATCTACTTTATGGTGATTGTTCAGGTTGCTGTTAATGATCTTGTATCATTCATTTACACAGAGTAGTTCAGAGGCGTGTCCTGCTTTTCCCCCGTCAGGTAAATTTCTTAACATCCACATCTCCAGCACACACCAACTTTATTATGATTAGAGGCCTGAACATAAACATTTATAAGTCATAATTTCCAATCAGAGAATGTTTCATACTCACCATGGAACATTAGCACTAAACCTACATTGCAAAATACCAGGAAGCAGACTGCCACACATTAATTTTATGTATTGTATGCATATATATATATATATATATATATATATATATATATATATATATATATATATATAATGTGTGTGTGTGTGTATATAGATATGGTTTACTATGACAATGATGAGTGCATACTCGGGGAAAACGGGAATGCCGAACGTCATTTGGTTGATTCCCATATTGTCGACCTGCAATACTGCAAGTGTGCAGTGTAGTGAATGCCACTGTACATTCGTACATATGTGATCGACGTTATGACTACAGATCGCGGTACAATGGGGATTGGGAAATTACCCTTTTTCCCATTGTAGTGTGATCTTGGAGTTGGAATATATAATTTGCAGAGGGTGTGGGGGTGCAACCCCTCACATGGGGGGCGCAGGGTGGCTTGCTCCCTCTGCAAAAATGTTAAGTTACATGATTTGCAGTAGAGAACTGCAAAAATAAAGTTGAAAGTACAAATACGATTGTTTTACTATATGCACGTCGACATTCTGACCTAATTATTATGCATATGTGACTCGCATAGGTAAACGTATTTTATTATGACTTTACACATGCACACACACACACACACACACACACACACATATATATATATATATATATATATATATATATACATACACATGTATGCACATACACACACACACACACACACACACACACACACACACACACACACACACACATATTTATATGTATATGTGGGTTTATGTGACTTCTTCAAGTTTTTGCAAACTTGAAATTCATATGGTTTGGACCATATGATTGAAATAAAGAAAAAATCTACAGTGGGGAAAAGGGTAAATTCCCCTTTGAAGCAGTTCTGTGTAGATCATGGTATAGTGGGATTGGGGAATTTACCTTTTTCCCCACTGTAGTTCAGTCTCGGAGTTGGTATATATAATTTGCAGGGGGCGTGGAGGTGCAGGGGAACTTGCACTCCTGCAAAAATGTAGATTTTTTTTCCTTTTATTTCAAGTTTTTGGAAACTGGATCATATGTTCTCGACCATATGAATTTTGAGTTTCTAAAAACTTGATGAAGTCAAATAAATCTGTACATGTATGTACATATCTATATGTATATACATATAAAATACATATATCCACCTATCTCTATCTATACACACACACACACACACACACACACACACACACACACACACACACACAAACACACACATATATCTAAATCTATATCTATATCTATATCTATATATATACATGTATGAGTTTATTACTAAACATTCTACACACAAATTGTTGACAGTGGTTGCAACTACACCTACTACCAGATTATTTCAGTCCTTAATGCAAAACAGGGATTTTGACAAATCAAGTTAGATTAAACAAGTTCCAAACTCTGATTGTTCAGTGAACCTTTGAGAAGATACATATTCTAAGAGTTACCTCTTAAGATCTCTTCAGCATGAAAGGTGTTCCTATGAGCTCTGTCAACTATATCTGAGGGCCTAAAAGGAGTTGTCAACATTATCTATGTCATTTTAGTATGAGATGAAAAAAAGCATGAAAATGAGAGGTGGCTGATTAATTTTTTGACCGACTGAGGTTGCAGGGTTTGAAATTCAGTATAGCCAAGTGTTAGACTAGAGTCATTTCTCTAAAGTGTAAGAGGTGTTTATTTACCGAGAATGGTCTTTAGTCAGATGCTGACAATGTTTATTGAATTGTGAAAATGCAGAAACTACTGACAAATCTTCTCTTATGAATTCTTTAGAAATGGTACAGTACCTGTAAATGGTCATTTCAGACTTGTAAGAGATCACCATTCCACAAAGAAGACTGCTTGAGCATGATGATAATGAAGTATGGGTTTGGGCAGCAGAGTAAGAAAAGAGTTTGAGTTACCGAAGAGGTTAGCGCCTAAGGCACAAAGTCTGAACTGTTATGCTGTAACGATACCTACATCTCTTCTTCTTCTTTTGGTTTTTCCTGGTTAGGGGTCTCCATCAGATCAGATCATCTGTCCGCTCATGATTGGCAGAGGAATTTTTTACATTGTTGAGTTGCCAGCCCAGCTCCCAACCTTCCACAGAAGGCACACACACGCACACGCGCACACCTAGGGCCAATTTAGTGTGTCCAATTTACCTACAGCATATCTTTGGGATGTGGGAGGAAACCGGAGCACCCGGAGGAAACATACGCGGCCACAGGGAGGACATGCAGGCTCCGCACAGAAGGCACCCCAGCTGAGGATCGAACCCGAGAACCTCTTGCTGTGAGGCAAATAATACCTACATCTCTAAAAGTATTTATTTTATTTTCATTTTTTTTTTTTTCATTTTCTGCTCACTTCAGATTCCTGGTTTCCTACATATTTCCTTCCTTCTATGTGGCCACCACATTTTTGGGACCATGAACATGTCACTTTGCTGGGTGGGTCTTGTTCCTCTCAAAGGGAAAACCTCATGGCTATTGGCTTGTGGATAGCCCTAAAATAGGTGGAGAGGAACAGGAAAGGCAATGCCAATGTTATAATGATGCCACCAACTGGGCTTTCCTGTTAAGCCTTACCTCTGTCTGACACTCTGGCTAACATCACCTACATGAGTGTGCAATGATACTGTAAGGGAAATGTCCACACCAATACAATGGCATGCTCATCTTTGCCTTTCCATGTTCTACATCATTGGCTGTTATCATGGCCCCATTATCAGCATCATTGCTCATAAAATTGGCTATGTGCCTTGTGCTCCCAGCATGTCACCACAATTTTTCCCCTGGAGGTATTAAGGATGCAATACCTCATCATTCCTCATTTCCCTATAGCTCCAACAGGTATCTAAGCCACTAGGCAAACCAGATCATGTGAGTTGTAGTAAGGGCTTTATCATTCCATGCCAGCATATCTACCCATAACCCTACAATATGACATAAATTAGTAAGGGTTAGAAGCAGTCCAACAGCAAAAAGGTAGACCTCTCATCATACTTCTTTACTTATTTGTTCAAGAATCCTGGAGAAAGACAAAAATAATTGTGGAATAAAGGCTGAAATCCAGGAAAATATAAACGAAGTATGAAACTCTAATACCTAGCATTAACTGTCTGACTGTAATCCTCAGTAATCTACCAGAAATTCATACATTTTATGAGGGGTAGGACAAAAATATGGAGAAAATGAGGAATGTTCTGCAAAATAGGGGTCATTTGAGAGGTATGCTACTCATTTATCTGTTAAGGGTATTAACTGATGTGCAGACACACAATGTGCAAAGAGAAATGCTAACAAAAGCCTTTAGTAGTAAAAGTGCCATTACAACTTATAGATAAAATACATTATTAAAGCCACTTCAAAACATATTTAAATAAATCCTTACATAAATCATATATGCATGGCTGTAGAAGATGTTAGAGGTATGACTGCCAAGTGCAATATAAGGCAAAAAAGCTTGTGCACATCACTAATACTATCAGCAAAATATAGGTCAAAGAGTGCAAAGAAGGTCCACTAGAGAAAGACTGAGAAGTGCTCTGGATGGTAAAACACCTACCAGTGACTACTTTAAAGCTTCAGCAGTCGAAGACTGCTTTGAGAGATGGTTTCTAATAATTATACCTTTTTGTGTGATGTCATCATAACAGGATGGCCAGACATAGTGAAGACTGCATCTTTTAATGAAGCCAAATTTTCTATTCAGGGAGTATTTTTTTTTTATTTTATTTTTTATTTTACATTTGTTTACTGGGAAAGTCCGACTGGAACAAGTTTCATTTACAGCGGAGGCAAGGGGAGAAAATCTCCATAACATATCAGTACAAATACAACAAATGACAAAAAAAAGAAATTTCTGTACAGAGGCATATATGCAATCAGAGCTCCATGTCTTTATATGACAACACAATCCACGAATGACAGAAAATTTCTATACAGTGGCATATATACAATCAAGGAGATTTTTCGTACTTTAGTTTGATTTGAGCAAGGTTGGTATATAGATAGCAAAACTTTGAATTCCCTATTGCCTATTGGTAGTACAAAGCATAAAAATGAAGGAATGGACCCTGGAAAATAATGCTATTCGGGAGATATGTCATAGTGTGAGAAATAGTTTGTAGGATAGTAGTTCCTGATAGGAAGTATTTGAGTAGTACAGAATAGCTGAGGTAAGCAGTGAGGAGATGACGTGTGGCAAGTTAGGAGGAGAGCAGAAAAGATTTTATGTGATACAGGGACAGAGCCATGATCGCAAGAGATGTGACTTTAGTAATGCCTTGAAAAGTGAGATGGATGGTGCAGAGGAGATACGTTGGGGGAGGTTATTCCATTCCCTAGCAATGGTGTGGGAGAACAGACTTTTCCCTGCAGTATTATTGGCGTTGGTTATGCAGAGCAGGGTTTTGTTGAATGAGCGTAGAGGGCGATTTGCAGAATATTGGTTTAGAAGTTGGTTTAGGGCTGGGGTTTTCTGAGGGTTCCTTAATATGTTGAAGGTGAGGACTAATTGGTGATAGCTAATTAGCTGAGGGAGTTCTAACCACTGTAGTTTCTTCAGGGCAAGACAGTGATGACTTCTAAAAGTGGAGTTGTTATCGAATTTTGCAATTTTTATTGTAACATGACTCTAGTTTGTTTAGGTCTGTTTTCCTGATATGAAATAGGATTGGTGATGCATACATTAGGGTAAACAAGAGGTGGGTTTGGGCTAAGGAAATTCTAGTTTGGTCCGATAGGAACTGTTTGTGTTTGTATAGGGTTCCTAGTTTCTTATGTACCTTTGTGATGGTTTGTGAAATATAGACATTAAAGTTTAGATTGTTATCTATTTCAACCCCCATCAGCTTAGTGTGAGGGGAGGAGGAGATTGTGGTCCCATTTTGGAGGTGATAGTGAAGGTAAGAGATGTGGATTTGGATTTATTGGGGATAAAAAGGAATAATTTGGTCTTGTTGGGGTTTAGAATGAGTTGGATATCGGTAATCCATTGTTCCATGGAGCAGAAGGATTCTTGGGTAAGCTTTTGAAGAGTGGTTATGGATGGGGCTGAGCAGATTACGGTGGAGTCGTCTGCGTACTGTATAAGTGATGCATGCAGGGTGGAAGTATGTAGTTTGTTAGTGAAAATGGTGAATTGTAGAGAACCTAGTATTGATCCTTGAGGGAAGCCTATAGTAGTTGGTATTTGCCATTTAACTGATTGTTTTCTGTCAGAGAGATAGCTTCTAAACAACGAAGTAGTAGAGGGGGCAAAGGATAAGGTTGACAGAGTGTCTAAGAGTAGGTTATGGGAGACCATATCAAACGCTTTTGATAGATCTAGGAAGATGGCCGAGACAAATTTGTTGCTGTTTCTTAGATTGTTAATCTGATTGGTAAAGGAGAGTAGAGCAGTGGTTGTGCTATGGTTTGGGCGGAAACCATGCTGTGTTGGGGAGAGGAGGTTATGTGAGGATAAGAAGTGCATTACCTGGGTGTGAATACATTTCTCCAAAAGCTTGGAAAGGGATGACAACATAGCAATTGGCCGGTAGTTTGATAGTGCATAGGAGTTTCCGCCTTTGTGAAGGGGAATTATATGTGAGACTTTCCATAGATGGGGTACGTAGGTTTCTTTTATAGAGCGGTTTATAAGAATTGAGACAGAGTAGGCTAGTGATTCTGCAGCTAATTTTAGAAAATTTGTGGGTAAACCATCTGTTACGAGTGTGGTGGGTTTTAGTTTAGAGAGTAGCTTTTAACTGAAGAGGTTGGTACAGGTGAGAGTGTGAAGGTGTGTATGTTAGTTTGCTCTACAGTTGGGGTGGTTTTAGTATTCTTGCTGGATAGTTGGATAGATCGTGCGAGGATAGATTCTGTGAAGTGATGGTTGAATCCTGAAGCAATGCTATCATTATCAGAATTGTTGTTGGGAGATGGGGTGGTGATTTTGCCCGGTTTTAGAAGGGTATTATTTAAGTGTGATAAGGTACTTATTCCTACTCACATAATACCTTCTTGGCCTCATGGGACTCAGATGGTGCTCTTGAGAATTTTAAGTAGTTGCTAGACTCATGACAGATAATATCTAGGAACAAGACAAAAATTCACTTGGCTTCTGTCTGGAAAACTAGTGGTGTCATCCATGTGGCAGTGGAATGCCCAAATAATAAAAGCTGCTGAAGTTGCTGAGTCATATCATGAGATAACAATGTACAAAGAAAGGACATGTAACATAATATATAGGTCTGATATGGCTGTACATTTTGAGCAGATGAGATGCTTCAAGACTGTAATCCATGTGGTGTGTTTAGGAATTTGAGTCAAAAATATGAATTAATTCTACAAGGAATCCTTCATTGCTATGGTTGAAGTTAGACGCTGAGTTATTTTGATTACAGCAATCTCAGCATCTTGTCATGCATAGACTACCATTCCAAGTATACCAAACTTGTTACTTTAAATGATGCTACAGCACTGTCAGTGATACCAGCTTTAAATCCATATTATTCAGATATGGTAATCCTGAACTAGTACAATAATGGTCCTCGATTTTCCATCCAGGAAACTCAATCTTTTAGGACTGAATGATATTTGCAAGCTTAACTGCATGGTCCAGATATCTACACTCAGATAGTCAAGTAATGAGAGTATTCAAACCAGTGAAAAACATTCTGAATAAATGTGACTATTCAGATCAAGGTTAACTGTTATTATACCATGATCCCCCCAAAACGTGCACGCTGATTGGCCAGCGTGCCCGTCATCGAGAGTTATACTAATGGAAAAGGTCCGTCGCCGGACTTTTTTTCCATTAGTCTCGCTATGTTAAATGGGTTTAACATAGAACGCTTTTAAAATAAGCAACGGAGATCTCCGTTGCTTATTTTCTCGCTATGTTAAACCCATTTTAAAAACGGAGAAAGCAAGATCTCCGTTGCTTTTTTTTAGTGTTTCGCTATGTTAAATGAACTGTCTCGCTATGTTAAACTCATTTAACATAGCGAAACGGAGATCTTGCTTTCTCCCTGAGCCACTGATCTACGCGCCCGCGCCAGCGTACATCAAGAACTACCGGGATGCCAGACATCTGCGGAAGGGCAGTAAACAGGCATTATACTATGCCATTATTTAAGAAAAGTAACAGTTTCTTTTCTTAAATAATGTCACTTCTGGGTGTGGGTAATGATAAATTTACCCACAGTTGGCTTTGTTTGGTCCCTCCACGCCAACCGTGGGTAAATTTAGCATTACCCACACCCAGGCGTGGGTTATTGCTATATTTGTCTCTGTTAGAATGCAGAAGCTCACCTGTTCAAGCTACAGGATTTTTAGCTGCACAGTTACTAATGCGCAGAAAGCTAAGATCCACACTACCCACATCATTTTTCTGCTTGTTACCAGCCAGAGTACAACCAACAGGGAACTTTTGCAAAAGAGGCAATTGCTACAGAATAGGTTTTAAGACAAGGCAATCAAAAAATCTTTCTGTTTTGAAGGGAGGAAGAAGGTCTGAATGGTCCTCCACCAAAAATTTGAAGTCAATAGATGTCAACTCAAGCTACTATTGCTGTGCACAGTACTCAGCATAGATCATATATAATAACATAGGTGACATGCAACTCAGCAGTTGTCATACTAGAAAAAAGGGTTCCATGTCAACCATCAGGACTTGCAGGAGGTCATAGAGAAGCACTATTTAGGTACTTTATCCTGTCCTTGAAAGCAGTTTGAATTCTTCAACAGGTCTACCTCAACCAAGATACAATGATGTTGCTAAATTGAGTGATGATAGTCAAAACCAAGGCAGTTATAATTTGTGTAGTGACTATAAATACTGCAGTATTTTTGGTAAACTAGTTAAAAGGCACTTGGATATCTAGGCTGTAAATAGTTCATAAGAAGGTTCAGTGATGTAAATTGTTTCACATTGTCAATGGTGCTTGACTCTCTTAGCTAGAGTTATAGTTTATACTTCTATGCATTCACTTTTTAAAGGCAAATAATATTAAAGGAAAGGTCTTTTTCTTCCTGATAGTTTGATGTCACATATCTAGGATGTGAATACTGTTCCTTTAAATAAATATCAATACTGGGGTGTAGGTCATGTGACTAAGGCTGAGTGTTCAGTTTGAAGTAAAAGCTTGACTTAAAATAGTCTTGTGTTTTGTCTGTCATGTGGTGTATCTCTGTGTGCTACTGTGGTTCATTTCTCTCAACTTCTTAGTGCAAGAAATCTGGACAAAGCCTGACAAAATGGGGGGGACAAAGGTCCAAAAATAGGGACAAATTCTAAATATTGCTCTTACAAACTTACTAGAGTAAGAGGGTTTGTGTTACCATACATCATCTGAAGGATCTGAAGTCTGAAACACAAATGTATGTCATTATTTAGTGACTTCAATCCTCGGATCAACCCAGTGATTTGCCAGAGAACCACAAATTTTATGATGTACAAGCCAAAAATATGAGGAAAAATCTGGACGTTCTGTGAAAATCTGGGCTGTTGAGAGGTATGCTGTGGATTTAATTATGATTCTTTTATTTCTCTAGATATCTGACAGTGTTACCACCTACAGGTTGGCTTGAATCAGGGACATGACCTACTAAGTGACATCAATGACTCCTGTTAGACCGACTCTCTGACAAAACTATCAATGAGAGATAATACTGAACAGGGAGGTGAGGTAGGCTCCGTTTGTGTAGTTTAAGTTCCACGTATGGCTCCACACAGCCTACAAGGAAAGCTGGCAGCCCTTTAAAGAAAATATTAATATAGACAATAGAAAAATATCACATGGCCTTACAGCTTAAATTCCACAAGTCTAACTTCTGAGGGCACTTGACAATATGAAAAAGCCAACATAAGCACATATCACAGTGTACATCGCTATAATGAAAATAAAACTAAAAATGAACAGTTTCTTTATAAGACTGAGGTCGCTTTGGATTTAATTAACTCATTCATAGCATTCAGTCTTGTGTTTATTTGTTTCTGCTTGCTTGCTGTATGGTGTAGACATGTTTATCTTGACTGCATTTCCATTAATTATTGTTACTGTGAAACTTTGACACATTGAAGAAAGAAAGAGTAATTTTAAAAAAAAAATTAAGGCTTTTTATCGTAGTTGCACAGGATATAAGTGAGAATTGTAAGGTAAGTGTGATACAGGGCATATCTTAAGCATAAGCATTTGTTTACATTTGCAGGTGTGTTGTTTGCATGAAACTGTAATAACCTCTCAGCAGTGGTGGTTCAATGCTTTGTGTACAGAAGGGAAAGGCTTTATGTTATGAGGATTGCTATAAGGGTTGAAAAGCTGCAGTTCAAAAGGTTCAGTGCTGATGAGACATATTGAAATAAAAATAACACTTCATCATTGTCTGACAAAGCAAAATGGTCCCGATTTTCTGAATCTACTATAGGCAATAATAGCAACAGGAATGAAGAGACGCCGTATGTAACAAATGCACAATGTTCTAAAAACGATTAAACATTTAACCTTTATTAGTACATTCCTGACTATTTTGGTGGAGCTCCAACTCTGCACCTCCTCCATGTATCCTGGGAAATCATCACTGTTAGTGAGAGGTACTGGTGGAGACCTCTCGCCGAGTGAGATGAAATCATCACTGTCATTGAGAGGTATTGGTGGTGACCTCTCACCGAGTGAGGTGAAATCATTACTGTCAGTGAAAGGTACTGGTGGTGACCTCTCGCCAAGTGAGGTGAAATCATCACTGACAGTGAGAGGTACTGGTGGTGACCTCTCACCGAGTGAGATGAAATCATCACTGTCATTGAGAGGTACTGGTGGTGACCTCTCGCCAAGTGAGGTGAAATCATCACTGACAATGAGAGGTACTGGTGGTGACCTCTCGCCGAGTGAGATGAAATCATCACTGTCATTGAGAGGTATTGGTGGTGACCTCTCACCGAGTGAGGTGAAATCATCACTGTCAATGAGAGGTACTGGTGGTGACCTCTTGTCGAGTGATGTGAAATCATCACTGTCAGTGAGAGGTACTGGTGGTAACCTCTCGCCGAGTGAGGTGAAATCATAACTGTCAGTGAGAGGTATTGGTGGTGACCTGTCGCAGAGTGGAGTGAAATCATCACTGTCAGTGAGAGGCACTGGTGGTGATCTCTTGCCGAGTGAAATTAAATCATCACCGTCAGTGAGAGGTACTGGTAGTGACCTCTGTGTCATGCCTGAAAGCCTCAATATCCCTGTCCTACAGCTGTGCACAATCACACATTTCCATGTCATACGATGTCATTGGTAGGACCCATGGCTGGCCTTATGCATAGGCGAACTAGGCAAGTGCCTAGGGCACCATGCATGATGTTCTTGCAGGGACACTCTTTCCCTGTTTAATTATTTATTTTTAGAGCAATGTCTGCCTCAGAAAAAGAAGAAAATGTACCTGGGAATATTGGGCAATCCATGGAGCAGTGCTCAGCACCACTTAAGGTAAAAATCACATTTTTAAATATTGAGGGGTCACAGGAGTACAGACCTTGCAGTATTTAAATGTAGGCATGAAGGTGCATGTGAAGGAATATATATATATATATATATATATATATATTTATATATATATATATATATATATATATATATATATATATATATATATATATTTTTTTTTAATATATATATATATATATATATATATATATATTTTTTTTATATATATATATATATATATATATATATATATATATATATATATTTTTTATATATATATATATATATATATATATATATATATATATATTTTATATATATATATATATATATATATATATATATATATATATATATATATATATGTGTATATTATTTGAAATAAAACTGAATACATTCTGCAAAGTTATGGGCATACTGTGAGGAAAGGAATGGAATAGTGAGTTAGTGTACTGTGTTAAAATAAGGCTGGCACTTGGCAATGAACAACCAGATAATCTTTTGGCTACGTGTGGACAGTTGAGATAAGAGGACTGGCATAGTGGTGAGATGCATACCTCTCAACTGTCCAGATTTTCACAGAATGTCCAGAGTTTTCCCACATATTTTTGGTCCGTTGCTCAAAATTGTGGTTTTCTGGCAAATCATTTAGAACTGAAATTACTAAATAATGACAGACATTTGAGTTTCAGACTTTGTAGCTTTCAGAAATGCATGTTAACACAAATCATTGTACTCTAGCAACTTTCTAAGTTCTCAAAACTAATTTTTAAAATCTATCCCCATTTAGGTCTTTGTTCCCCCATTATTTTTGGCTTTGTCCAGATTTCTTGTATTAAGATGCTGAGAGGTATGGTGGGATAAATATTTTGCAGTATTGCTAGCAGTGATCAAACAGATATATATTTAGCAAAATTTCTGGTTTTGTGATTTGTGTGGACAGGTTAGCTGCAATAGTTATGATTATTTTTTACAGGGATGCTAGCAGTGATCAGCCAGATATTTTGGGCAGTATTTCTCTGGCTTTGTGATTTATGTGGCACAGCTTGGATTGGCATACTCTAATGTGTGCTAACTTGTGTGGATTGTACAGCTGAAATATCACCAAGCCATCAGCCATAGCTCCCAACAAGTCAGGGACAAATCTTAGCAGAACTGGAGACACGTATTCAGACATAGTCAGGGTGGGGGTTGTGGTTGTGGTTGGCTGAATGAAATTAACTGATCCTCTTGCCATTTGCTCAATTTAAACTGTCATTTTCTGGCTTAGCAGGACTGGTGTGCATTTGTGAGAAGTAAGATGTACTTAACTGGACAGATGGTGTGCACAGACAGAGTTGGCATAACTGCTGTTGTTGTCTTCTTTGGAGGGAAATGACTATCTGCTTGCTGCTGTTTGCTTATTTTAGCTTTGCTGGACTAGTGTATGTGAAGCAACCTAAAGGTGAAATGCATGGCTGTGTAATAGTGAAATACATGGTCATCATCTTTTATTGTGATCTTATATCTGAATTGCAATAGAAGTGTCTGTAACTGCTTAGTGGGGGTTGTCTGGATGAAAGTAACTGACCCTGTTGTCACTTGCTCAGTCTATCATTCATCCCTCAGGGAAAAAAAAAAGAAAAACAAGGGATAAATCCATCATAGAATAGCCAGACCTTCAGAACTCCTGGGGGCTGGAGGCCCCCATACCAAGAACATAAAACTGGATTTTGACATGGACACAATAATCGTCACTGCTATGAACCCCACCTAAATTAAAACTAGCCCTGCTCTGAGGTATACAGGGAAGGTCTTTGTACTTGTGTGGGGGGCTGGGGATGACGTCATTATTTCTTTAAAATTCTTTCCAAAGCTTCAAGGTCACTGCATCTTGTGTTGGGCTATGGTCAGTGTGACTATTTCTTTAACTTTCCTCACAAACTCCAGAAATGTGCATGGGGGTCCTTATAGTTTGTATAGGAGCACTGCACTGTCTCTAGAAGTAACAAGTTGTAAACATTACTGTAGTCATTTTTCTTTTTTCATTTTCCTCACAAACATCTAGTGCATACATAAGTGACTATCTTTTGATGGAGAGTGAATCAGCATGCTGTTTATATATGTCTGACAGCAAATATGTTATGCTCTGTTTGTCTTTGCAGTTTTAGCTCAGTCCATATCTCTCAACTGTCCAGATTTTCTCAGAATGTCCAGAGTTTTAGCTCATACTTTTGGTCTCTTCCTCAAAATCTGTGGTTTTCTGGAAAGTCACTGAGATGATCTGAGGATTCAAGTCACTGAATAATGACCTACATTTGAGTTTCAGACTTTAAATCATTCAGAAAATGTATGTTAAAACAAATCCTATTACTATGGCAACTTTCTATGTTTATAAGAGCAATATTTAAAATATGTCCTTATTTTTGGTCCTCTGTCCCCCCATTTTGTAGGGCTTTGTCCAGATTTCTTGCACTAAGAGATTGAGAGATATGTCTCCATCTGACATCAGAAGGGTACACAGAAGGCGACTACCTTTTTCGGGTAGGGGAATGTGGAAACATGCTGTAAATAAATATGACAATAGCAGCTTGAAGTATGACTATGGGCATTTGTGCCTTAATTTTAATCCCAATTTAACACAGCAGAAGGATGCAAAGAAAGTTGCTACCTATTTTGAGGTAGGGTGTGGGGGCAGGTACTATTCCCAGTTATATGTATCCTCACAAGCATTTGCTTTCTCAACTTTATTTTGAAGTAGTGTTTGGTCAGCTTTGATAATTAAAAATAGGATATAACTTACTCCTTCCTTGAAACAAAAAGTAGGATTGAATTTCTTTTCCATATGTCATATGTGCAATTTTTGTTCAGGCCGTCATTGGATCAAAAGGTTGAAAAAAAGTTTTTAATGCACCTCAGAACATCTGTAACTCTATAGCTTCTGGGTGTCTTGCAGCCCCCAGCTTTATTTAGTTACTTCATGGTAGTCTAGGTCAGTTAGTATGTTCTGAAAGGATGCAGGAATAAGCATGTTTTTACTCAGGCAGTGATTGGATGAAACGGTTGTGTAAAAAACTTTACCATGCATCTCGAAGCATCTAGCAATCTAATGGCATGATACGGTTATTCCCTCTGTAGTTATTACAGTGTAGTTTCGGTTAGTATAGATGTGCTGAAAAGATGCAGTAAAAAAGAAAGTTGAAGAGTAAGACTGAATTTCTTTCTTTGATCATGTTTTTTGTTCAGGCAATCATTGGATGAAAAGGTTATTTAAAAACTCTGCCTTACATCTCAGACTGACTTCTGGGGCTGTTGCAGCCTTCAGACCCTGGGTTGATGCAGTTGTTTCTCCACAGTCGTCAGAGTACAGTCTTACTTAGTTAGAACATGTTGATTGAGTGAAGGAACTGCAGAAAGAATGGATGAATGAATAAATGAATGAATGAATGAATGAATGAATGAATGACTGTAGTAAAATAGTAAACAGTAAGACAAACTATGACAAAATGAAAATAAAAAAAAATCTGGGCAGGTTTGAGCATGCAATGGAGCCTTTTCTCCTAGGGCACCAGTTTACATGAGGCCATTCCTGCCATGACCCCACCTAACAGCATTACCCTGCAGACCATGTCTTTTCATAAAAGATGTCTCTGATAACATGGATCACCTGGTCTGAGAACAAACAGACTAAGCTGTCAGAGAACCTCCTGTAAGCACTCCTTCTTCTCCATAAGAAGTTGTCTCATTGGGTGTGCTTTGTAGCAATCCTTTTTAATCACATGTGGATATTCATAAACCCTTTGAAAAACATCATATCCCATACTATATCCATGCTTTCAAGGTCTTATTTTTACATTAAGAACCTATTAGTTAGCTATGTGTTCTTTCACATATGCAATAAAAGATGTGATGGCAAATAAATGTCACTATAAACATGTATGCATACATGTATATTCCCAAATATTGGAAGTTTTAGCAGCATGTTTATAATGCATCATGATAACTCAAACAGCAAATTAATGTATATATGTACATAGTACAGAAATAGTAGCTTTAACTGATGGTTACTATGTGTGTCTATATTACAATGTTGAAATGTCATAATATCGAACACCTAAACATTGACCCATATGCATCAAAATGTATTTAGCTAATCGATGAATACTTACAGTGCAAAAAACCAGTTGCCCCACAATTCCACATAACTAACCTAACCTAAAACAACCCAACACCCCTCCTAACTAAATATACAGACTCTGCGATCGCACTGCAGCAGGGAAAAGGGCAAAACCGTGTAGTTGGCCAACCACATGTTTGCCCTGGAAGTATTCATCGATTTGCGTAAATGCGTTTTGATGAATACAGTTCAATGTTTAGGCATTCGATATTATGACATTTCGACATCGTAATATAGAACCTTACTGTATCAGCATGGTAAAATGCATCAAAAAGTCATAGGCTCAACGCTGACACATTATATTCTTATATCTTTGCACACTGGTTGGTGATTATATGCATTTGCCAGGAACCAGTTTTCAGATGTGTGTTACATTTCAGCAAACATAAAGATTCAGAAACATCAAGTAGTTATACACAGAGAGATATCTTTAGATGCTGCATCTCCTCTCTAAAGTGCTGCTGATCTATATCAATGCTTCATGTTCTGTTGTACTTCATACACTGACCTATCTTCATTACACCAGTGTTTGCAGCAAGACACCATGCATAACTAATCATCCTCATTTGCATTGAATGTTTTGAGATTATATTAAATTTCAGTGGAATTATTTTAGGCATTGGATTGGTGAACTCTTTGGAAGTTCACAAGTACACATTTAGAACTATGTGGTAAGGAGGTCTAACATCTATGTCATGGTGACAAAACAAAGAGTGGCACAACACAGTTACTTTTTTTATTTTATTTTACTTATTTGCTAACCAGCCAAGCCCACTGCTCAAGTTGCCCATCTCCTTTTCATAAGGCAGCCTGGAAACACTGTCTAGTAAAGTGACTTACTCAGTCAAACAGTAGGAAAATGAAGGTGCAAGGAATCAAACCCTATGCATTAGACACGGGAAACAGCTCATTAACAGCTCAAAGATTTAATCCCCTTTGCTAACTGCCAGACAAGTGGTACATTGATATATGAAACACATTGCACCACCTCCATTTCATATTTAATGCTTGTAGATTGTAGAAGTGGGTCTGCAGTCAGATGCTCACCCTCACTAGATGGTTTTGATGTGACCCCATCACTGAAGATGACAAGAAATCCTCATTGTGCTGCACCACCTGAGGTGATACAAGGGCCATCTGTCTGGCCCAGGTTTGGGCTGTTTAGGATGGTAGACATACAGGAGAATCTTATTGCTGAGTTCCACTTGTAGGTTGGGAATCTTCTAAACCAGTGTGCAGGTGTTTCACCATTTCTGTGAGGTGCTCAGTGGACCTGGAGAGACAGAAATCACATTTCAAGATGACTATCCAAGAGCCTTCAGTAAGTATAATAGTATGACATACTGTACTGAGATGTAATTAAATATTGTCCAGCTGTGACCTACGAAAACCTGGACCTTCTTCTCTAAGTGAACCCTCCTGTGGGTGCAACTGTGTAGAATGAATAGTGTGTAACCTTTTGGGAACTATTTATAATTCTGAAATATTTTTACTTAAAATTTTTGAATTTGTCAATTATCTACAAAAGTAATTGTTTATAATTCAGTTAAGTGCAAATGTGCTGCCATGTGTGAAATTGTCTAAATACATTTTTTGCTTGCAGTATTACAAGATATTTTGCAGTTCATAGCATCAGCATCATCTTTGATTGCATTTGATTGTCATGTTACTGAAACGTTTTTCTGTTGTCTTATGCACATATACCCCTGACAGTATGGAATGTATACACAAACATGGTCTGATCCTGCATACACATTTTTTTCTTGAAATGTAGTGATATAGCATAATGACCTACAAAAAAAATCTTACATGAACTGACCTTACTGGACACATTGAAGGACATCACATTGTCTTGTTTACTGTTGTACTCTTTTATATTCATTTGTGAAGCGTTGTTTTGTCGTATGTGTTGAAAGTACTGGCATGGTGAATTTGGCTGTCCTATTTCTGCTACTGTTAAGTTAGCAAAATGCTAATCATACCAACATTTTTTATTCAATGTGATGGTTTCCATTTTTATGTATTCTTGCTCATAAAATCTCAGTTGTACATATAAAATGATCTACAGCTGTTTATTCAAGGGAAAACTGACCTATGATCATACCTATACATGCTTATATTGATAAACTCTACTAGTATTGTACATTTTAAACAACCTTGTTTATGTGCCTGCAGTGAAAATTTAAGTATTCCAGAGCTACTTAGATTAAGATTTTGTTAGATATTGATATTTTAAGCTCGTTACTCACCTTAAACTAATAGTTTTTCAGGTTTTCTCCCTGTGGGGCTGGACCCACTCAATTTGCTACTCTCAGTCCGCTCCCCTCCCTGCACCCATCCCCACCCACTCTCCCCCCATAACATCAACCTTATACCTAGCCTGACCCATCCCATACTTCTCTTCCACCTATCCCATAACCCCCTAATTATTCCCCTATTATACCATACCTCTTAATTACTGTACTCTGCCTCCCCACCCATTTCTAAATATGGCCATATAGTACTCCATCCCCTAAACTATCTCTACCCTGCTTATATTCTTTGTGTTATCACACCGCACTCAACCACCATCATGTCCATCACAACTAGTACTTTGATCTTGCTTCTCACACTTACACTCTCTCTCCTAACAATAATCACAACTTTCCAGACACCCAACATACCTCCTTCACCTACCTGTACAACCAGCACACATAACCCACATTTATCAAGTTATTCAGACATCCACCCTAGCTTATTCACAGCTAATACCACTGTACTATCCAAAGTGAAAATTCTACCTCTCCAAAGACACTCCCATTTTCATACCACCAGCAGCAACCACACCATTTTCAGGAAAAAAACTGATAAGTATAACCTACACAATTTGCCAAAGCACTATTTCCCAGTGTGGTGATGTACAGCCCAACCCAGGCTCAACCTCCCCTCAGCTCAAGCAAGCCTAGCAAATCTTTCATGCTCTCAACCATAAATCTCCAAAGCCTTAGAAACAAGATACCTGAACTCCATGCGTGGATTTCACAGTACAACCCAGATATTATAGAAGCTACCGAAACCTGGTTGAAATCATATGTAAAAGACACTGAATTTCTCCCCCCAAGCTACTCATGCCTGAGAGTCGATTGAACCAACAACAAATGAGGAGGAGTAGCAATACTCTTATCTAACAATTACACATTAATTCCCTACTCAAAAACAACACCCAACTTCTCCCCAGCCGAAGCACTAATCTCTATATTAAAACTTAACAATCATAAAAATATTTGCATAATTGCTCTGTATATTCCACAAGGAAACAACATACCAATATTAGAAAACATATTTGCCTGGACTTCCCAAAATATAGATAATGAAACCATCATTCTAGGTGATATAAATATCAATTGGCTAGACATAGGTTACAACAACCCCTCAAAAAACATAAATCTTTACAACTTCTCCCAACTAATTGAAGACTTCATCAGACCTCACAAGAATTACAGTTGGGGTTCCACAGTAGACTGGATATTAGTATCCCACCCTTTCAATGTCATCACTGCAGGCCTACTACCTAATGCCATTAGTGACCACCACCCAGCATATATCATACGCAAAAGTACTCCAACCCAGGCCAACACCAATACAAATCAACCAGAAATTTTACTAAGTTCCAATCATCCATATTTAATGAAACCTTACCTAAAGTAAATTTGGAACCCCTCATATCCCTACCACTTAATGAGGCTGTTGAATTCTTTAACTCAACATTTCTAGACATCCTAAACAGGCAAGCACCCACCCGCCAAAAAATAACCATGCAAACTGGCTCTCAAAATCCACCAAAGAAGTAATGTCCGCAAGGGATACAATCTGGAAATTATGACAGAAAAACAAAGGCCCCTCAACTCTACTATATAACAAGCAACTCAGTAACCAGGCAAAACGTCTAATAACCACTGATAAAAAAGCTGGCTACTTCCACCTACAAAGTCAACATAAATATAATCCCAAAAAATTCTGGTCCTCCATCAGCCAACTATTACACTCAGGCTCTCAAAGCAACCCACCCCCTGACCCACAACCACCCCCACTGAACTTGCTACCCTCTTCAATTCCTACTTCATTGACACCATAACTAACCTAACTCCCACCTTTATTACAGTTAACACCACCACCAGCAAAACAGCTGATAGCCAAATCATCTCAGAAAACAAGCCTATTCTTAACCCTAATCTAAAATTCTCCCCCATGCCCACCAGCACAATAAAAACTTTTACTTAAGCTAAAACTCTGTACTCTGGCCCCTGACAATCTACCGCCACACTTCCTGCAGCTAGCAGCAAACTCTATATACTCATTAACAGATCGATTAAAGAATACCTTGACCCAGACATATTGTAAAAAGCATTCATTCTCCCCTTAACACAAAGGTGGCACCAACACAGACACCACAAACTTTCGACCCATAGCAATTCTCTCACACATCTCTAAAATACTGGAAAAATGCATTCATGCCCAACTCCTCAACCACCTGCTTGAAAATCAAATTTTATCACCATCCAGCATGGTTTCAGACCAGGACACAGCAACGCTACCGCCCTCCTAGCCTTCCTTGATACAGTTAACTGGGCACAGGATTCTGGTAAAATAAATGCTTCACTTTTCCTTGACCTCTCCAAAGCTTTTGATACTATTTCCCACACTATCCTCCTCTCTAAACTATACACCCTCCAAATTTCTCCCCCTACCCTACAATGGTTCAACAGCTATCTGTCCAATAGGCAGCAATCCACCAAATGGCAACAATCTTACTCTCCCTTCCTCAATACTTCCACAGGGGTACCCCAAGGCTCCATACTTGGTCCTCTCTTATTTAGCATCTTTATTGACTTCTGCGGTGGTGCAGCGGTAGCGTTGTTGCCTCACAGCAAGAGGTTCTCCCGTTTGATTCTCGGCTGGAGTGCAAGGAGTGCCTTCTGTGTGGAGTCTGCATGTCCTCCCCACGGTTGGGTGGACGTTTGAAAGACATGCGTAAATGGGCATGTCTTCGTTGAAGGTTGAACGTCGAGCTGGCACCTCGGCATTCGTGAAAAATCTACTGCCAATCATTAGCAGACCGGAGTTCAGCTGTGGCGACCCCTAACTGGGAAAAGCCGAAAGACAACAACAATAACAACTTTCACTCCACTCTTCCACAATGCTCAGTAATCCAGTATGCTGATGACTCTACAATAATATGCACTGCAAATTCCAGCTCTGAACTCCAGCAAATTACCCAGAATGCCCTCACCTCTACTGAATCTTGGATGCTTAACAATCATCTTGCCCTAAATCCAAAAAAAAAACTAAGCTAGCAATTTTTACCCCTAGGAAAACCACTCCATTTGATAAAAAAACTCTTCACTATACAAGCCCAAGACAATACCACTACAGAAGCTGTCCCACGCACTAAATTACTAGGCATTATTATAGATGAAAACCTTAACTTTGACTTACACGTAAAGAATAACATCAGAAAAACACACCAAAAGCTTGGTATGCTCTACAGGCACCAACACTTTCTTAGCCTCTCTACTAGACAAACCCTTGCAACTACCTTTTTATTACCCTCCCTCCTTTATGGTGCCCCTCTCCTCACTAATATCCAAAATTCTACAAAATCCAAACTTGATATGTGTTACAACAGAATAGCAAAATTTGCCACCAAGGCCAAATTCTCACCCCACTACTGTAAGTCACTGTTGTCTCACTGTTCTGAGAGACTGATCTGCAAATATACAGAGCTGAGTATATATTTTTTTGGTTTTAAAGTATGTACTGTTAGTTGTTGCTTAGATCTTTGTTGAAACTGCTTTGCTCCACCCACCCTCCCTATTTTTGGTTTGTAGTTTAAATTTGGTGGTTTTTGCAGTTGCCCGCCCCACTGTAGAGTTGATCTGGGACACTCCCCCAGTCCCATCTCTTTACCACATTCTACCTAATAAACTCTCTGCACTTGCTTTTAGTCCTTTTTAATTTAATTGTATTTTTTAAACTGTGTTTGGTCTAATATTGCTACATACTCAAGTGTGCTAGCTTGGACTGCATGTGAATTGTTTTTACTACTGTTTTTGCTACTTTTCTGTTAAAAAAAAAAAACTGTAAGCCTGTTTCTTACCTTTCCTGTAACTAGTGTTCCAGATACAGATTTGCTGTATCCAGGACTGTATGTAAGCTTCTGAGCCCCCCAAGCCTTTCTGTGTTGGAGGGAAGCCTTCTAGCTTATCAGTGGGAGTGGTAAGCATTAGGTAACCTGTCTACCACATAAGGATTGGTTCTGGCCCAGAAATTGTAGTTATTGGCCGTTTGGGCAATCTCTTCCATCTCTCTCAACTTTCTGATTTGAAAGCCTGCATTTGCACTTGTTTCTTTCTTGTAACTGGTCTAGTGCAGATACAGATTCTTAGTTTTAGCACTTACATTTTCTTATTCATGCTCAGCACTTGTTCAGAACTTGTAAGCACTAAATGAGCTACTAACTACTATAGCACTCAACCTTCCTCATTACCTGGAGGAAAACAGTTTTTGTACTTACTTTCCTCTGTTGCTTAGAGAAAAACAGCTCTTGTACTCACTTTCCTCACTTATCTAGAGGAAAATTGTTTTTTATTCAGGCATGTCCAAGGGTCAGCTCCCAATGTTCTCTCCTGTCTATCTGATGAATCTGGGCATCTTGGGGCAATGTAGCAATTGCCTCATGTATGCAGACAACTGTCTCCTCCTACCACCCAACACTACAACCTGTGAGAAATGCACTTATCTAGCGAAACTGGAGGTAAAACTCTCTCCAATCAAGACTGAACTTGACAGTCAAGTGGAGAAGGTAAACGCTTGCACCACACCACACTCATCACATAGTCTCACTAAATCTACACCATCAAAATCCACACATAGTAACACAAAAACATTCACAGAGGCTCTCAATAATAATCTGTCTAAGCAACAGAGACCTCCAAAGCAGAAACGCAAGCAACCTCCATCCCCAAATGACACATAGCCCGCAGACTCAGTGTGCCACTCAACCACAGCCAATAAGACAAAACAACGTACCCAACACACTAATCATAGGTGACTGTATAGTCCAGGCACACTGATGTCCCACTCACCAGGCTAAACAAGGAGATGGATACTGTCAGCTGCCTGTCGGGTGCCAGGATCCGCCACATAACCCATGCACTCAGGTCACTCCACAACAAGTACAAATATGACTCTGTCATTGTCCATGTTGGTGTGAACGACCTGAGATGTACCTCCCTGGACTACATGAAAAGAGACATGGAAGAGGTCTCTGATCTTGTAGCCCTGACAGGTATGACCCTAGCCCTGAATAGCATTCTGCCATCACCCAGAATGATGCCGCAGTACAAGGACAAAATGATTGACTTCAACAATTGGCTAAGCTTCTGGTGCCATTCTAAAGGGATCCAGTATCTGTCTGCCTGGGATGACATGGTCGATAGACCACAATGCTTTGCCAGATATGGCCTGCACCTGTCACCCCTGGGATTCTGGACACTGGCTAAGGTTCTTGTCGCCCGTATAGTGCCTTTTTTAGGCAAGGTTCAAATGAAAAATTCACCACCATAACAGGAACAGGCAAGCAAAAACTGAGGGTGATGCTACTCAATGCTAGAAGTCTAAATCTGAAAATGCACTCACTCGAGGCACTCCTTAAAATGGAGAACATTGATATCTGCACAGTGACTGAGACTTGGTTCAAGGCTCCAGAGAGCACCCCTGCACTACCAGGCTATAACTCATATCACACTTTTCGGCCATGTAACCTGGACCGGAACACCAAAGGCTGAGGTGTGTCCATATTCATTAAAGATATCCACACCTCCAGGCTAGTTGCTCAGCATAATGCAGCCGAGGTTATCTAAGTGCAACTAACTCTGGGCAAAACTGCAATCCATATTGTAGTTTGCTACAGATCACCCACCATGCCCCAGGATTCTCACTCCTCTTTTCTTGATGTACTGGAAAATATTAGGGTTCAACCAAACACCATAATAATGGGCGATTTCAACTACCCCACCATTAACTGGGAAAACTACTCATGTACCAACTCCTTTGCTCAACGCTTTCTGGAATTCATAAACTCCAATGTCCTGGATCAACTTATCCACACCCTCACCAGGGGCAACAATATCCTAGATCTAGTCATTACCAACATGAGTGACAGGTGTGCCACACCTGAAGTCAACGCCTGATTGGTCCGATCCAACCATAAGCTAATTACCCTAGATATCTACATCCTGCCCCCACTCCCCCATTAAGGAAACCATGGTAAAAAATTTCTCCAAAGCCAACTTCATGCTTCTTAAGACAGAAGTGGTGAACTTCATGACACACATGCAGATGGACAATACAGTTATGACTACTTAATCCTACACAATTGCACTTTATAAGCACTTACATGAGTGCATGGATTGTGCTATCCCAAACAGAACCAAGACGCTATCCTCCAAAAAAAGGAAACCAATCTGGTGGTCCCTTGCCATAAGCAAACTGTACAACAGAAGGAAGAAACTGTTGCAAAAGAGAGTAAAATCCCATGGGTAGAGGAGCTACCTGGTCAGCCTCAGTAAGAAGCTGCGATCCCTGATAAAAACCTCCAAAGCTAGTTACGAAAACAAAATTGCCACTGATTCTAAAGACAACCAAAAAGCATTCTATAGCTATGTCAAGAATCTCAATGGCAACACTCAGATCTGCTATGAGTTACAGCACAATGGCACTAAATATACAGACCCAACTGATATTGCCAACATCCTGGCAGATAGGTTCAGTGCTAACTTTACCCCCTCTCACCCCCTAAAGAGCCCATCTCTATACCGGAAAAACGCAAAGTTCCTGTAATCACAGCTGCAAAGGTAAAAACCACACTCTCCAAAGCCAAGAACACAGCATCCATGGGACCAGACAACATCCCAGGCTGTGTTCTACATGAACTACAGAACAAACTGGCACCCCACCTAAGTACCATGTTCAATCATAGCCTCACCTCAGGCTTTGTGCCTGCTGAATGGCGCACAGCAATGGTTATCCCATTCCCACTCCACAAGGGGGGAGCCACCATGGACCCCGGGAACTACCACCCCATTAGCCTGACAAGCCTGGTCTGCAAGGCCATGGAACGTATCATCATGAAACTTATAAACAAAGACATTGGTAATCTCCAAACTCTGGACCCCACCCAGTTTGGGTTTGTAAAAGGCAAATCATGTCTCCTCAACCTGATAGACTTATTTGAAGCAGTCACCAAAGCCGTAGACAAGGGTAAGGTGGTTCACACAGCCTATCTAGATCTTGCCAAGGCTTTTGACACCATCCTCCACTCTGGAATTATAGATAAACTCACTAAACTAGGTATAAATCCCTATGTCACAAGATGGGTTGCCAACTGGCTCACTGACAGAGCCCACACTGTGAAAGTCGCAGACTCCAAATCTGACTTCAGACCATTGACAAGTGGAGTACCACAGGGTTCAGTCCTGGGTCCTCTCCTGTTTGGTATCTACTTCTCTGAAGTACAAGCTAACACAGAAGGTCATTGGCTAATGAAGATCGCAGATGACTGCAAACTAGGGGCCGTAATCGAAACTCCTAATGATGTAGACATCCTACAAAAGGGTCTCACTGAGACAGATACCTGGTGTCAAAGCCATGGCCTCAAGCTCAATGCCAAAAAGTGCATTGTCATCCCCTTTGGTAAAAACTCTGTACCCATGAACTACAACATAGGTGGTAGTATACTTAACACCAAAAGTGTGATAAGAGACCTTGGGACACAGGTGGACAGTAGTCTCTCCTTTGATAATCACATCACCACAGTAGTCAGGAAATCCTTTTACGTGGCACACGTCATTACAAAAGGTTTCTCATCCAGAAAAAAAGAGGTCTTTGTTCCCCTCTATTCTTCACTCATTAGACCCATTATAGAGTACAACGCCCCTTTTGGTATGTACCTCACAAGACATCTACAACAACTGGAAAGGCTGCAGAAATACCTCACAAAGAGGATTACTGGCCTCAAACAGATGCCGTACGCAGACCATCTCAAAAAACTCCAGCTTTACTCCTTCACATATTGCCTACTCAGAGGTGATCTCTGCCTAACATACAACGCTATGTCAAACCCAGAGCTGTTGGATATGCTCCACTTAAAGAAATCCCAATCCCTCCGAGCTACACGCTCTAGGGACCTAAACCTTGTCACCACAATAAAAAGAACATGCTGGAGGGATAGATTCCTGTCCCAGAGACTTCCCATACTCTGGAATAAACTACCTATCTATGTCAAACAAAGCTCCTCATTAGCAATCCTCAAGAAAAATCTTGATTGATTGGATGGGAAATAGGAAATTCACCCCGGGGATCACCTCTGTGGCTCTGCTCGACAGTGGCACAGGAAAATAATTTTCTTGGGTTGAAAAAGCCAGGGTACCTTTTTGGCTGGGCTTGTATAGGCCCCAGCCTAGTATCTACCTATGAACCTATGAATTAGGGTGGCTGGAACTCTCCCACCATCTCTCATTCACCCAACTAACTACAGTGCACAAAATAATCTACAGACCCACAGACTGTCCTGCTCTCTCAACTCTACTTGCCAAATTCCATCCCAGCAGGCATCTAAGATCTGAAAATCATCTACTTATAAAAGTAGATAAGCCCACCATACCTGCTGGGCAACTCCTGTACTCCTTCACCGTCATCAAACTATGGAACTCACTTGCACCTTCTATAAGAAACACAGTCAGCACCACCACCTTCAAACAAATACTGAAAAATCATCTCAACTCATCCTGGCTATGTTCCTGCTCTATAACCTAACCTCTTCACTCTCCATATATGATTACTAAACTCCTATGTCTTTTTCTGCTAGTGACTGATGATACTTTCTCCATATTTATTTTTTATTTTTATCTTCACTTGTTAATACTGGTACAATAATACTGATTAATAGATCTCTGTTTATACTCTCTGATTGAATTAATTGAATTCGGCTTTAATGTATATTTTCTGTATATATTACTATAATCAAACAACCTAGATTCCTGCTTTTATGTGTAAATTCTGTATATGTTACTGCATTTACTATCTGTAACACTGTTTCTACTTATGCACCAATTAATGTTTATATTTTTTCTGTATCTATGTTCTTGTTGGAGGTTTTCTCCCGGGCCTCCATTGAAAATGGGCTCTTTTAGGCCCAGTGGACTTTCCCGGTAAACAAATGCAATAAATAAATAAAGAAAATAAATAAATTTTAAACATTTCTACCAACTCATAACTCTAGTAACTTGAAATACTTATTCAGTAATCCGCTCATATCTTTATATGTTCTAGTTGGCAGAGCTGTACTTATTGTTGTTTTTCTTTATCATGCCTGGTGTTTTAGCTGTGTTTTATCAGTACTCTGTGTTATTATTCACAACTTTATCACTTGTAGAATGTTAACACTTCTCATTGTCACTGTATTTTACCCTGAGCCATGTCTGAAATGGTCCATTGTGATCAGTGCATTGCCTCAACAATAAATATCACTAATCAGATTATGTATACTCATAGAGTTAATTCAGTTGCAAGGTGCTATGCACAGTTCATCTAAGGTGTGCATAAGCTCTGTTGTTATGGTGGGTGTATAACCAGCTGCATCAGTGTGTCATGTGCAATATCAAATCAAGGATGTCCAACTTCACCCCTTGTCCCCCAAAAAAAACTCAATGAAAGGATAAACCATTCAGTTTAGAATTAATATATTATTCTACCTTCTGCAGAAAACAATAAAATACCTATATTACTGATATGAACCACATTAGTATTGTAAACTTCATGTAATGATATTTGGTGGCAAATCCCTTATTCAGTCTCTTATATAGTATTAGTTATCATCCTACATGTGTAACTACTGATGTATATATCTCTTATATAGTATTAGTTATCATCCTACATGTGTAACTACTGATGTACAAATCTCTTATATAGTATCTCTTATATAGTATTAGTTATCATCCTACATGTGTAACTACTGATGTACAAATATCTTATATAGTATCTCTTATATAGTATTAGTTATCATCCTACATTTGTAACTACTGATGTACATATCTCTTATATAGTATTAGTTATCATCCTACATGTGTAACTACTGATGTACATATCTCTTATATAGTATTAGTTATCATCCTACATGTGTAACTACTGATGTACAAATCTCTTATATAGTATCTCTTATATAGTATTAGTTATCATCCTACATGTGTAACTACTGATGTACAAATCTCTTATATAGTATTAGTTATCATCCTACATGTGTAACTACTGATGTACATACCTCTTATATAGTGTTAGTTATCATCCTACATGTGTAACTACTGATGTATAAATCTCTTATATAGTATCTCTTATATAGTATTAGTTATCATCCTACATGTGTAACTACTGATGTACAAATCTCTTATATAGTATCTCTTATATAGTATTAGTTATCATCCTACATTTGTAACTACTGATGTACATATCTCTTATATAGTATTAGTTATCATCATACATGTGTAACTACTGATGTACAAATCTCTTATATAGTATCTCTTATACAGTATTAGTTATAATCCTACATGTGTAACTACTGATGTACATATCTCTTATATAGTATTAGTTATCATCCTACATGTGTAACTACTGATGTACAAATCTCTTATATAGTATCTCTTATATAGTATTAGTTATCATCCTACATTTGTAACTACTGATGTACATATCTCTTATATAGTATTAGTTATCATCCTACATGTGTAACTACTGATGTACATACCTCTTATATAGTGTTAGTTATCATCCTACATGTGTAACTACTGATGTACAAATCTCTTATATAGTATTAGTTATCATCCTACATGTGTAACTACTGATGTACAAATCTCTTATATAGTATCTCTTATATAGTATTAGTTATCATCCTACATGTGTAACTACTGATGTACAAATCTCTTATATAGTATTAGTTATCATCCTACATGTGTAACTACTGATGTACAAATCTCTTATATAGTATCTCTTATATAGTATTAGTTATCATCCTACATGTGTAACTACTGATGTACAAATCTCTTATATAGTATCTCTTATATAGTATTAGTTATCATCCTACATTTGTAACTACTGATGTACATATCTCTTATATAGTATTAGTTATCATCCTACATGTGTAACTGCATTACTTAAACTTGCATCTCCATAGAATGCTAAAATAGATTTGAATGCAAAGAGTTAAGAACTAGTATATTTTTCATTTAATTACTTAATTACTAATTATCTAATTAAGTGAAAGAAAAAGCGGGAAATTAAGCAATTGCATTTCTGCTATTTAAACACCAAGTTTTTCATTGAATATTGTAACCTGAAGAAGCATACAGTTTGTATGCGAAAGCGCTTGTTTCTTAATAAATTATTCAACATCTGTACATCGTGGTGATCCTTGCTTGTTGTTCCTGGGACTTTATTGGCTTTGTTTGCAAACCGAGATCCTTGGACGGTAATCACCTTATTTTTCTTGATACTTCTACTTATATTGGGACAGTATTACTATCACACGATGGATGCTAATGTGGTTGAACTGGACTACAATCCGATGCCTAAAGATAGCATGAATAAATGGAAAGATATTATAGATCAGCAAGCGAACCCACTTTTGGGTCTGGATTTGGACAGATTTTCACCAGCTGATATCAATACAGGTACTGTTGCTGATCATAAAGATTTTGTCCTTCACCTTAGAGACCTAGAGAATAATCTATACAAACTGCATAAACTTGTTTGGCAAAGACGTCATTTAGAGGCTTGTCTCCATTTTAATGTGATTCCTAGAGGGATGCGCATACTATGTATGCCAACTTATGGTGACACACATCCCCTGCTATTAAAACAGTGGCAGGAATTGAACATTTCTTTCAGTAAAAAATACATAGATCTCCTTATTAGTTATTTTGCACCTGTTTTGAGCGAGAGCTTGCCATCAAAGTGGAAGAACAACACAAATATATGAATGATAATTTTAAAGGAGAAATATTTGTTAAAAAAGTTGATGCCATGTATCTACAAGTCTTGGCTTTTAGCGATAGACTTCAGCAAAC
The DNA here is from genome assembly GCF_019279795.1 of Protopterus annectens. NCBI lineage: Eukaryota > Metazoa > Chordata > Ceratodontiformes > Protopteridae > Protopterus > Protopterus annectens. The sequence continues at coordinate 1,899,957,203 of NC_056725.1, forward strand.
CAAACATAAGAAACTATTAAGAGATTATCATGATTTTACAACGGGTCAGATTTTTGTTTGGCCCAAGTATGCTAATACAGATATGAACAATCGGCATTCTGTTCCCCCTCAAACATAGAGTGTTAACACACCTCATTCAGCAAATACTCTCAATGGCATTGCCGCTTTAAATACGGCCTCTTCCAAGAATGTTGCTGTTCCCACTGAGATTACGCAAACAAAGCGCCACTCAGAAACTGAACTTTCTCTCTTGGTCAATACACCTCCAACTAACCAAGAGGAATTGAGAAATTCGAGTCTACAAAAAGGCGCAAGACCCAAGGATAAATCTTCTACCATCAATACGGGTTTTTTACCTTTTCCTGTGAAGTTTCGGTCACAGAACAGGACTCGATCGAACAGCAGAGACAGAAGGAAGCAAAAGTATTCCGAAGAGAGCTTCGAGGTAAGGAGAAAGCAAAGGAACTAATGAATTTAATATTCAATTTGTCTAGTAAAGGACTGGAAGAATGTGAAATTAGCCTTTTGAATAGAGGTCTATCGTTTATTCCGTCACAGCCAAGCAGTTTATCTGAATTGCTTATTGACTTACGTTTATTTTCTAGGAATATATCACTGAAATTATTGTTTAAAGATAGATTAGTGTCTTTTGAACAGAACATGAACAATTTTAAAAAACCGAGTGTTTTTATACCAGATTCACCTGCTTGTTAACTGTTTCGTTCAAGTATGTGAATATGAACTATATGAATACTTCTCTGATGTTATGAATGGCAAAACTAAACGTCACCTGTATTATAATGTCAGTTATGGTGAGAAAGCAGCATTGAATAATCTTAAGAAAGATCCAGACTTGGTAGTTAAACCTGCCGATAAAGGAGGGGGCCTTGTCCTGATGGACACCTCGATGTATAATGAATTAATGTATGAATTGTTAAGTGACACTGAGAAGTATATAACAATCGACAATCTAGCTTTGGACAGATTAATATTTCAAGTACATGACACTTTATATGAAATGTTGATGTGTAGGCAGTTATCCAAAGAATTGTATGACTACTGTCTTATTGAGTGCCCATCAGTTCCGTTAATTAAAGGATTACCGAAAATGCACAAACAGCAGATTATTCCACCATTGCGTCCCATAGTTGCAGGAAATAAATGGTTAACAGAGAACCTATCCATTTATCTAGAAACTAAACTAGGACCTCTGGAATGAACAGTTTCAACCATATTAAGGGATACACAACAATTGTTAAATGATCTAACATGCATTGATCTAGGTACGGTTTTGACTACACCTCTGCTCTTAGTAACAATGGATGTTAAGAATTTATTTACAGTGATACCAAATGAGCAAGGTATAGAAGCTGTTAGAGAAATAATGTGTAGGGGTACCGTCATTGATAAGGAAACCCAGTCCCTTATAGGTATCTTCCTGGATTTAGTTCTTAATAATAATGTATTCTCCTTCAATAAGATGTTGTACAAACAAGTATGGGGGGTTGCTATGGGCACCCCCTGTGCTAACTCATATGCAAACTTTGTCATGTACAATTGGGAATATCATTATGTTTTTAAAAGCAAATATCGCGACAATATAGTGCTATACAGATGCTTTGTAGATGATATCCTTGTGTTCTGGAGAGGTGATAGTGATTCCCTAGAGGAATTTCGAACATATATAGAATCGACCACTGATTACTTAAGATTCACTCTGGAATATTCCTCTAAAGCAATAAATTTTCTGGATGTGACCATTTCCATTAATCCAGATTTTACTATAACAACTAAGATATATAGAAAAAAATGCCATCCTCCAATATAGTAGTATGTACCCAAGGCATATTTTTGCAAATATAGTTAAAAGTCAGTACATGAGAATCTGCAGACTCTGTAGTAGTGAAACCCAAAGGAAGCTAGAAATTCTAAATCTAAGGGAGCTATTCCCGATGAGAGGATACCCCATTGAATTAGTGGAAGATATCACCAAGGATATTGTACCCTCCATTAGTGATGGACATATTCAGAGTAGCCATCCTTCTAGCTGTAAGTCACCTGATAGAAATAAAATGACTAAGACAGTTAATGATTCATTGAACCATCCACCACGATGTTTTGAATGCAGGACATATGTCCCATTTGTTACCAGGTATACCAATGATAATCATAACATTACTCGAATTATCAGTAGAAATTGGCATATCCTGGTAGCTAACCAAGATATAAGAAATAATCACAAAGCTGAGGGAAGCTGAAAAAAAAACGAAATGTAACCAAACCACAGCTTCAGGGATCAAACCAATAAATATCCAAGTACCAGGTGGTAAAAAACGCTGATGTAAAAACCTTCTTTATTGACACAAGTATATCCAGAAGTTAACGCAAATATTTCCAACAAGTGAAGCACGTTTTCGTTGCTTGAATGCAACTTCTTCAGACAATCAAAGCATCTGAATGTGTAGTTTAAATACACTGGTATTAAATCACATGTGGTTCCCATTAACAATTTAAAGAAATATGTCCTGAAATACTGTGTGCTTAAACTTATAAACATTTTTGGTCATTGTTGTAAACATATGTTCATGAATTAAAAACATTTTATTGTTAAAAACTTTTTTATCATAAAAATACCTCTTAAATGAGGCCGAAATAATTTTTATTTAATCATAAAACATTAAAAACTCTAAATATTGAAATAATAATACTACATTCTACTAGCCTTGAGTTTTAGTATGGGCTTAATGGAAATATAGTCATTCAAACCTGGTTTCTTGTTTGATTCCAAAAGAATCTGCCAGTGAGTCTCCCTTTCTTCCAACCTAGCCTGCCATGGTCCTCCCCTAGGGTCCATATTTATCCTTTCCAAAACGAAGAATCTGTATTTAGCTGTGGGACATGTCAGTGTGTGTTTGTACAAAGCATTGTTGATGTTGGCTTTTTGTACATCATACATGTGTTCGTATATCCTGCGCTTGAGAGTACGCTCTGTTTTGCCCACATAATATGCTGGGCATTGTAAACAAATAGCCAGATATACTACTCTTAGGGTGTTACAATTGTAATACTCTCTTGCTTTGACTACTCTATCCAAGGCTGTGATGGTAACTGTTTCGTCCTGTATGATGTAAGAACACTGTGAACAGGTACCACATTTATATGTACCCTTACGTGCACGTGTTGTTTTGTTCTGAATGGGGGCATACTCTAATAAACTTTTAATGTTTTTGCCCCTACTGAAGACCATTCTCAATTCTTTGCCTTGCAAATTAGACAGGTCAGTAATGGCCATGAATGCTTCCCACTCTTGTGTGATAATATCCTAATCTCTGTTGAGTTAGTACTATATTGTGTAATAAAGGCATGTTGGAAATCTGCCTTGTTTTCACACGAGTTCTGTCCTGATAAATTTATTCCTGTTCCCAAAACTGGGGTGTATTTATCCTTTCTACCCTTAGCAACTTGTTCCTGAATTTGGTTGATGAACCTTACAGGGTATCCCCTATCTTGGAACATGGACCTCAATTTATGACATTCCAAAAGGAAGTCATCGTCCTCTGACGTCATACGTGAAATTCTCACGTACTGTCCTTTGACGATGCCTCTTTTCTGATGAATTGGATGGGAACTTTTGAAATGAATGTAGCTGTTAGAATAGGTGGGTTTTCTGTATACATTAGATTTGAAACCCCCTTGTGTTTTCTTGCTGAGAAGGACATCTAGATACTCTACCCTATCCTCATATATTTGATGAGTGAAACTTAGAAAATCTGTTGTTGTAGCTAAATAGTCCATGAATTCCTGGATGTCACTGTTGGACCCTGTCCAAAAAATACAGATATCGTCCAGAAACCTATAGTAGGCTACCCAGTGCCGTTTAAAAAAACTGTTTAATACAAATTTACTTTCCCAAATGGAGAGAATAATATCTGCGTATGTAGGGGCACAATTTGCCCCCATAGCTACGCCGGAAATTTGCTTGTAATATTCTCCCCCGAAGTGAATGAAATTGTGGTGTAATACAAGTTTCATTAAATTCATAATCAGAAAGTTGTCCCCTAAACTTAATTTAGACAACAAATATTTGCAAGAATGTCTAAACAAACGTTTGGTACCTAAAGGACTCAGGATACACAAGTATCCAAATAATGTAGTAAAAGACAGTGAATTTCATCAAGAACTAATTACAGCCTTTGACAATTGTGGGCTGGCTATAGTACAAGCCATTGTACGAAACAATGAAAAGGAGATTATTATGTTAGATAAAGATATTTCAAAATACAACCAAGCAATTACCTCCGATTTATTGTTTCAAGTTCAGGAAAGTAAAAACAAATATTACAAAATTAGGCAGGATATAGATAACAAATGTGAAATTATAGTCAAAAGAAAGTGTAGAAAATTGCAGAGGGACATACGGGAATACAGTGAGGGTAACCAATATCCCATGCCACCTTCTTCCTATAACAGGAACTCCAAACATTCCAGAATGGTGTCTTTTTCAGGGCAGTTATTGGATGAGCAAGAACAGGGTACGGACAGACAGGATGAATGGGTTGCGGACCCATTACCCAGAAGGTCCGAAAGGATCCGTAACCAAAGAAGTACATCCCAGTCTTTTTTGCCTCTAAGTCCCCCACACAGGGGGAACACGAGGAACTACACGAACAGATATTAGGGGACATTATACAGGTTAACAGAGATCCCAATGAGTTTGAATACAGGGTAACACACGAGCCTGAATCCCCTTTTTTGATGTGTACTTCAGGGGGCTTCACTATATACAACTACAGTCACTTGGAAATCACAGATACCTTTTTTCAATTATTTACTAAGGGACTTAAATATGTCCCTAGTAAGTATAGTGACATGACTCAAGTGATTATTGATTTGAAGCTTTTCATCAGGAAGCTCAACTTAGAGAACCTGATGGGCCACATAGATTACATTGAGGAAGATATCCCACACAAAACCAGTATTTTTAACCCGCCACTCCACCCGCAACTTAGGAATTTAGAAATGAGAATAGAACAAAGGATAAGGAAACAGGGTACACAAAAGAAAAAACATGTGACTAATTTAACATTTCTTGAGAGGGAGCTTATGGAATCCTTGAGACAGGATTCTACCATCAGAATCATGGAACCAGATAAGGGAGGGGGAATGGTTATTATGGACCAGGCATTGTATGAAGGCAAAATGTTAAACATACTTAACAACATTAGTAGATACACAATGGTGTCTCTAAATGAGATAAATATAGCCTACAAAAAAATAGACTTGGCTATTCAAAATTTATTAGATATAGGAACGATTGATCAGAGCATTTATGCCTTTTTACACAACAAAGAACCCAAAATTCCCTCTATTTTCGGGGTTCCCAAGGTCCACAAAAACCCACAAACCCCCCCCCTGCGACCCATAGTAGCGGCCAAAGGTTCAAAGATTTCTACTATTTCAAAATTCTTGGATTACAAGTTCAAGAAATTATGGCCTAGGTCATCCCATCTTCTCAAGGACTCCTGGGAATTTTTAAAGCAGATAACTCCAGACCTTAAAGTACCCAACCTCAAATTTCTAACCATAGATGTGGTAGACCTGTTCTCTGTAATTCCACATGAAACAGGTCTACAATGGCTGGATGAGGCTATCACATCCTGTCCGAAAGCTAATTACGGGGACAACTTTCTGATTATGAATTTAATGAAACTTGTATTACACCACAATTTCATTCACTTCGGGGGAGAATATTACAAGCAAATTTCCGGCGTAGCTATGGGGGCAAATTGTGCCCCTACATACGCAGATATTATTCTCTCCATTTGGGAAAGTAAATTTGTATTAAACAGAGTTTTTAAACAGCACTGGGTAGCCTACTATAGGTTTCTTGACGATATCTGTATTTTTTGGACAGGGTCCAACAGTGACATCCAGGAATTCATGGACTATTTAGCTACAACAACAGATTTTCTAAGTTTCACTCATCAAATATATGAGGATAGGGTAGAGTATCTAGATGTCCTTCTCAGCAAGAAAACACAAGGGGGTTTCAAATCTAATGTATACAGAAAACCCACCTATTCTAACAGCTACATTCATTTCAAAAGTTCCCATCCAATTCATCAGAAAAGAGGCATCGTCAAAGGACAGTACGTGAGAATTTCACGTATGACGTCAGAGGACGATGACTTCCTTTTGGAATGTCATAAATTGAGGTCCATGTTCCAAGATAGGGGATACCCTGTAAGGTTCATCAACCAAATTCAGGAACAAGTTGCTAAGGGTAGAAAGGATAAATACACCCCAGTTTTGGGAACAGGAATAAGTTTATCAGGACAGAACTCGTGTGAAAACAAGGCAGATTTCCAACATGCCTTTATTACACAATATAGTACTAACTCAACAGAGATTAGGGATATTATCACACAAGAGTGGGAAGCATTCATGGCCATTACTGACCTGTCTAATTTGCAAGGCAAAGAATTGAGAATGGTCTTCAGTAGGGGCAAAAACATTAAAAGTTTATTAGAGCATGCCCCCATTCAGAACAAAACAACACGTGCACGTAAGGGTACATATAAATGTGGTACCTGTTCACAGTGTTCTTACATCATACAGGACGAAACAGTTACCATCACAGCCTTGGATAGAGTAGTCAAAGCAAGAGAGTATTACAATTGTAACACCCTAAGAGTAGTATATCTGGCTATTTGTTTACAATGCCCAGCATATTATGTGGGCAAAACAGAGCGTACTCTCAAGCGCAGGATATACGAACACATGTATGATGTACAAAAAGCCAACATCAACAATGCTTTGTACAAACACACACTGACATGTCCCACAGCTAAATACAGATTCTTCGTTTTGGAAAGGATAAATATGGACCCTAGGGGAGGACCATGGCAGGCTAGGTTGGAAGAAAGGAAGACTCACTGGCAGATTCTTTTGGAATCAAACAAGAAACCGGGTTTGAATGACTATATTTCCATTAAGCCCATACTAAAACTCAAGGCTAGTAGAATGTAGTATTATTATTTCAATATTTAGAGTTTTTAATGTTTTATGATTAAATAAAAATTATTTCGGCCTCATTTAAGAGGTATTTTTATGATAAAAAAGTTTTTAACAATAAAATGTTTTTAATTCATGAACATATGTTTACAACAATGACCAAAAATGTTTATAAGTTTAAGCACACAGTATTTCAGGACATATTTCTTTAAATTGTTAATGGGAACCACATGTGATTTAATACCAGTGTATTTAAACTACACATTCAGATGCTTTGATTGTCTGAAGAAGTTGCATTCAAGCAACGAAAACGTGCTTCACTTGTTGGAAATATTTGCGTTAACTTCTGGATATACTTGTGTCAATAAAGGTTTTTACATCAGCGTTTTTTACCACCTGGTACTTGGATATTTATTGGTTTGATCCCTGAAGCTGTGGTTTGGTTACAAGATATAAGAAACATTGTAGGCAATATTCCTAGTTTTTTCTATAAAAATAGCAAAAACTTAAAGAGGCTTTTGTGGAATGATAGGCATTATCCTGAGAAGAATATTTCTAAAATATCTGGTAATTTGCTACACCAAGGGACTACACCTTGTAGTAAATGTAATATGTGCAAGCATATTACCAGAGAGACACATTTCTATATTCCAGGATTGAATAAAGATTATCATTTTAATGCACAAGCTAATTGTAACACCTCGAATGTTATATATCTGGCTACATGTGACAAATGCCAGGCTTATTATGGAGGCTTAACCAGCAGAGAGCTTAAGAAACGTATCTACAATCATGTATATGAAATTAAGAAAGCAGTTACAACTAATGCCTTGGCAAAACATGTAATAGAATTTTCAGATCACAGGTTTTATTTCCGTGTCATACAGGTAGTTAGAAGATTGAAAATAGGAGGGGATACCATGCTGCATTTAGAGAATATAGAACTTGAATGGATCCTGAGGTTAAGAGCGCATATACCTCCAGGTTTAAATAGCACAGTTAGTTTGAAGTCTCTATTGGCTTCTAGATAGCTATATTATTATTCTTATTATTTAGGTATGAAGATCTTTTTGCACATATGGTATATATTGTTATAATACTATATATTAATTTCACTATCGTTATGTGTTTATAAATAAAGTAGTATGCAGTAATAAATGTATTTTTTATTGATTATATAATATCTGAGATGCCAGATACTAGTATTAGGTATGTTTTAATTAATAATATAATACAAAAATGCTTAAATGTTTTATTATATGCATACATTTTTTGATGCTCAAGATTGCTCAGACTAATCTGTTATTTAATAATATGCTGTTCTAAGTATTTGAGCATTACAGTTTTTTGATAAGCTAGCTATTTATATTAACTTTTGAGCCTGTTTTTTATATATATGTTTTTATATATATGTTTTCTTTTCAAAACTGCATTTTAAAGTTGTATTTCTTAAATGTGCATTTATTAATTTGCTTTTTAAAACTTGCATTTTTTAAAAACCTGCATTACTTAAACTTGCATCTCCATAGAATGCTAAAATAGATTTGAATGCAAAGAGTTAAGAACTAGTATATTTTTCATTTAATTTATTAATTACTAATTATCTAATTAAGCGAAAGAAAAAGCGGGAAATTAAGCAATTGCATTTCTGCTATTTAAACACCAAGTTTTTCATTGAATATTGTAACCTGAAGAAGCATACAGTTTGTATGCGAAAGCGCTTGTTTCTTAATAAATTATTCAACATCTGTACATTGTGGCGATCCTTGCTTGTTGTTCCTGGGACTTTATCATCCTACATGTGTAACTACTGATGTACATATCTCTTATATAGTATTAGTTATCATCCTACATGTGTAACTACTGATGTACAAATCTCTTATATAGTATCTCTTATATAGTATTAGTTATCATCCTACATTTGTAACTACTGATGTACATATCTCTTATATAGTATTAGTTATCATCCTACATGTGTAACTACTGATGTACAAATCTCTTATATAGTATCTCTTATATAGTATTAGTTATCATCCTACATGTGTAACTACTGATGTACATATCTCTTATATAGTATCTCTTATATAGTATTAGTTATCATCCTACATGTGTAACTACTGATGTACATATCTCTTATATAGTATTAGTTATCATCCTACATGTGTAACTACTGATGTACAAATCTCTTATATAGTATCTCTTATATAGTATTAGTTATCATCCTACATGTGTAACTACTGATGTACATATCTCTTATATAGTATTAGTTATCATCCTACATGTGTAACTACTGATGTACAAATCTCTTATATAGTATCTCTTATATAGTATTAGTTATCATCCTACATGTGTAACTACTGATGTACATATCTCTTATATAGTATTAGTTATCATCCTACATGTGTAACTACTGATGTACAAATCTCTTATATAGTATCTCTTATATAGTATTAGTTATCATCCTACATGTGTAACTACTGATGTACATATCTCTTATATAGTATTAGTTATCATCCTACATGTGTAACTACTGATGTACAAATCTCTTATATAGTATCTCTTATATAGTATTAGTTATCATCCTACATTTGTAACTACTGATGTACATATCTCTTATATAGTATTAGTTATCATCCTACATGTGTAACTACTGATGTACAAATCTCTTATATAGTATCTCTTATATAGTATTAGTTATCATCCTACATGTGTAACTACTGATGTACATATCTCTTATATAGTATTAGTTATCATCCTACATGTGTAACTACTGATGTAAAAATCTCTTATATAGTATCTCTTATACAGTATTAGTTATAATCCTACATGTGTAACTACTGATGTACATATCTCTTATATAGTATTAGTTATCATCCTACATGTGTAACTACTGATGTATAAATCTCTTATATAGTATCTCTTATATAGTATTAGTTATCATCCTACATGTGTAACTACTGATGTACAAATCTCTTATATAGTATCTCTTATATAGTATTAGTTATCATCCTACATGTGTAACTACTGATGTACATATCTCTTATATAGTATTAGTTATCATCCTACATGTGTAACTACTGATGTACATATCTCTTATATAGTATCTCTTATACAGTATTAGTTATAATCCTACATGTGTAACTACTGATGTACATATCTCTTATATAGTATTAGTTATCATCCTACATGTGTAACTACTGATGTATAAATCTCTTATATAGTATCTCTTATATAGTATTAGTTATCATCCTACATGTGTAACTACTGATGTACATATCTCTTATATAGTATTAGTTATCATCCTACATGTGTAACTACTGATGTACAAATCTCTTATATAGTATCTCTTATATAGTATTAGTTATCATCCTACATTTGTAACTACTGATGTACATATCTCTTATATAGTATTAGTTATCATCCTACATGTGTAACTACTGATGTACATACCTCTTATATAGTGTTAGTTATCATCCTACATGTGTAACTACTGATGTACAAATCTCTTATATAGTATCTCTTGTATAGTATTAGTTATCATCCTACATTTGTAACTACTGATGTACATATCTCTTATATAGTATTAGTTATCATCCTACATGTGTAACTACTGATGTACATATCTCTTATATAGTATTTTATCAGTAAAAACTGGATATGACATGAAAGATCAGAGTGTATATCTATTGTAGTTCCATAAATACTGAAGGTTGCTTTGATTCTTTTATGCTAAATGCATGAACCATATGGCTATGTTTATTTTCTGTCTTCCAGCATAAAGGGAGCTTAGAATTGCGTGACATATTGAAAGAGATAGCAAACGTTCAGATGTTCTTCATTGTAGTAATGATAATGAAAAATAACCTTGATGAAATAAAAAAGCAATCATAACTTTGTAACTCATCAAAAATTAATATGCTCTGTCTATACTTTTTTCTGCCCACCCCCCCACAAAACCATTGAATCCAATCATCCAGCCCTCTGAATTAACTCATTCATTTCCTGCTGTAAGAGCCCTATGGCCATTCCTCTTATAGGTTCATAGGTAAGTACTAGACTAGCTGACCTTGCAGGCCATTTTAAATCTAGCCATTTTCCCTTTTTGTGCTCAGATTAACCTATCCCATTTGGTTATAGACTGGCGTTACCCATCCCATGGGTGATAATTATGTATAACCCGTAATGAGAATAATTGGGATCATACCATAGCTAATTTGAGGGGACACATGTAGAGGATAAAGCATTTTGGAGCTGCCTCTGTCCATTAGTAGTACAGGTGGCATTCCTGGAGTAAATTTTCTGTTTTCCATAAATAGATCCAAGCTGTACTTGAATGTAGACAGGGATGAACATTGTTGTATGTGGATTCTGTTCGAGAGCAGCGGTATCCACTATGAGATATATCTGTCCCCCCAAACTGTTCTGTTGATGTTGCAGAAGAGGTTTACATCACTAGACCAAATATTTCTGATGCAATTTGACTTACTGATGTGCAGTAACTCCATCCAGTTTGGGGTGGAGGATGCCTTGCATGCCAGACACAGCTCACCTCTTACCAGTCTATTGGGTACTGAGTGTAGTGGCAAGGATTTGAACTGGTCCATGTAGGACATGTTGTTTAGGCCTTGTATCCTTTTAGTAAGGTATCTCTATGGGCATTCCATTTGTTGCATTTGACTGGATAGATACATGCCAAAGGGGGCATTATATTCAATGAATGGCCTAATGAGAGCTGTGTTAAGGGAGACAATGACATCCCTAAATCTAGACATAATCTCTTTGTTTATAAGCTGTGCAATATAAAATGACTTTCTTATGACAATGGACAATGGTTAGTCAAAAGTTAGGTCACTGTCCACATAAGTGCCAAATTCTTGAACAACTAAGTCAACTGTTTAAATGTTTATTGTCAATGTGGTAATTCCCTGTGATAGATGACTAATGAATGATACAATAATGCATTTTTTGGTATTCAGTTTCAGTCCATGATTTTGGACTGGACTGGACTAGTCGTGAGGGACTTGGGCACCCAGGTTGATAGCAGCTCGACTTTTGACCACCATATTGCCTCTGTTGTAAGGAAATCTTTCTACATGGCCCACCTCATTTGGAAGGATATCTCATCCAGGGACAAGAAGGTCATAACATCCCTATATTCCTCCCTTTTTGGTATGTACCTCACAAAGCACATACAGCAGCTGGAGAGACCACAGAGGATCCTCACCAGGAGAATCCAGGGCCTCAGACATCTACCCTACACAGATAGGTTAAAAGCCCTTTCCCTCTGCACAGTCTCATACAGATTCCTCAGAGGTGACCTCTGTCTGGCATACAAAGCAAACTCAGACCCCAACTTGATGGGACTGCTGCATCCATAATTCAAGCTCCTCTTGAGTAACCCACAGGAGTGACCTCAACCTGGTCTGTGACATCAAGAGGACTTGTTGACAGGTCAGATTTGTGTCCCAAAGATTCCCCCTTTTGTGGAATATACTCCCTGTCCACATCAAGCAGAGTATTTCATTAACCCTTTTTATGCATAACCTGGGTAACTGGATGCGGAACAGAAAATATATCCCTGGGATTCCACCTGTGTCCCTGCTGGACAGGGGTATCGGGTGCCGACTTGTTGGAACATGAGCTAAATTCTTGGCTAGGCTTGTAAGGGCCTCATGACCAATAGCCTTGTAACTTCCTATGTTCCTATGATCCTATGTGTAATAATTTTAGTTAGGTCATACTGGTTAACAGAAGGTACTAATGTGCAGACACTCTTTGGTTGGATAGTGTGGACCAGTCTGTAATTACATCACCTAGCATAGTTATGCCATGTTTAATGCTAGTAGATATCCAGAAGTGTCTGTATTATTAGAGATGTCGTTTTGAGGGATATTAATGTATATAAGATGTACTGTTTGGTGTTTACTAGTTTTGACTGAGACTATTAGTAACTTTGAGTAGGATAAGGGAGGTACTTGCTTTTGAAAAGGTTTAATCTCTAGAGAGTTAGCATTTATACTTAGCTCACCCCCAACCCTTTTTGGTTAGTCTGTCTAATCTCAGCATGTAACGACCAGGCAGTAGTATTTATTCATCCAGTATGCTGAGCTTGAGCCATATTTCTAATGTATGGAGTATAGTATTTGGCCCAAGTGTGCACTTGTTCTAATTTATTCCATATCATGCTAGAATTTAGATAATATGTTAAGTCTTTATGAGGTGAGTTTGGGATAATAGTACTTCGAACATTAAGGCTGGGATGAGGATGAATATCACTACAGCTAAGCAGATGTAGGAATATGCCATATTTTCTAAGTACAATGCTGTGGCACATTTTTGGAGTTGTTAGTAATTCTTTTTTGAAATTTTTTTGATTTAATGAGATATGGTGTGGTTTACATTATCATTATTGAGGGTTGGTCCAGCAGGTATGATGGAGTATATAATGAAGATTCCTTATTGAGAATATATTGTGTCACTGGAGCCATCCATACATTGGTAGTATGATAGACGGGTGAGGTATGTTGTCATAGAATCTAACGGATAAAGTATGGTAATTAACAATAGTACAGTACAGAGAAATGTAAAGATTTGATGTTTGTTGTGGATAATTCATTTCATTATGGCAAAGTGTGATTGAAATGTTCGGATGTATTAGTGAGAGGAGTTGACAGCAGTGTAACATAGTAAGGAGTTGTGATGTAGGATGTTGATTATGCTGGTAGTTGCATTACAAACTATGAAATATGGAGAAAGGGTGGCATGAAGTAAGTATAAATGTAAGACCACCATAGGTGTCCAAAGATAGTGGGAATGAAGCAGGCTGAAAAGTCAGCTTGTGTGACAGCCAGTCAGTGTGCATGCACACTAGAGATTTACAGGGTCAGCTCAGTGATTGAGACAGGCAAAATAGTAATTCTGGAAAATTTGTGTAATGCAGAGAAATACTGCTAAATATAGAAATGCATCAATACAGGGATAGATTCAAGAAAAATATTGAGCTTTTGGTACGACTTGCTAGGGACAGCATGTATGTAAAAAAAAAAAAAAATCAGCTGTTGCACTGAGTGCATCGACCAGGTAGGATTGGCTAGTAAACACACTGTTGTGGGTTAGGATATTCATTCTTATCTACTAGGAACTGTATACTATACCAAAGCTGCCTAGGCACCTACAACATGTTAAGCAGCTTTGAAACACATTTCTGCAAATACATGCAACTCATTGCAGCCTATGAAATTGCCATTTCCCATTTTCACAATTAGTGGCTTCATCACATTCAAACAATATAATGATTACCAGTTAATACAAGGGGTTTAAGACTATAAACTGTTGTCAAGCTGCTTCTTTTAGTCCAGGACTCAATTCCATTTCCCTGCTATGTGATTCAGAGCAAGTCACTTAACCAAACAGTGCTCTGGGGTTGTTTGAAAGTAGGTTTAGGCTCCTCATTGATCTCCTGGATCATAGTAACTACATATGATCCTTCAACAGCAAAGCCAAAGCTATTTTATGTATAATGGTAATAAATGTCACATACATATCACTATTTGTGAGACACTGTATTAATAAACATAGTGTGCAGTCATATAAAACAGCTGTGCTCACTGTGTTTAATATGCAGTCAAGTTAGTAGTGAAAGTTACAAACTTGGAACTGGGTAAGCAGATGCCAAAACAATGAGTTTATAAATTTTGAAATGTTTTACATGGTACACTTGTGTAATTTGCTCACCAGTATCCACGGGATGCAAACGTTTGTTTGCCTGTAGAGTGTGTACGTGTTCAGCACCTTACTGACCAACATGCACACTGTCATCTGTTCAATTTCCTTCATAACCAGTGATGTAAAAATGTTGCTCACATGCAGAATTAATGTACAGCAACAATGCCTTGTTGGCTGGGAATGCCCAATAAGCAGCAACACAGCAGGTGCAAAAAAGATATTTTTCAAAATAACTCTTGCCAGCGACACAGCACTATTGTACAAAGTCATGAAAAGAGCAATTTGTGAAAGTATTCAGTAGATGCCCATGACTGTATAATACAATATTAGCATATACTGTAATGACAAGATCCAACTGATCTAGTACTCACATTTGTGGAAGCACTGCAGAGCCACAGCTGTTGTGGGATGCAGTGCATGTGGTCATTGTAGTAGCTACACAACACCACAGAGGACTGCATAACTTGTAGATTATAATACAACATAAAGGTGTTTTTTTTTAATTGTACTGTTAGAAAAATATGTATTAATGTGTATATTAGTGCTTTTAAAAGCCCAAAAGGGTTAACACATTTATTCTATTTCATACTGCATAAATCCATGTAAACTGCAAATACTTTCTGACCTTGTATTTTGTCAGCACAGCTAAAATCTTGTTTATGTCTTTGGAAATTTACTGAGAAGCAGATGATTTTCTGCTGGATTAGGAAAATAATGAATAGAACAATACCGCTTTCTATAATGTTATCAAACTTAGACAATTAGCTATGTTTGTGCTATGAGAACATACACAGCTGCAGGAAGGATAGATAAGTAGAACAAAGACTGCTTGAAGAATATGAACTATAATCAGTGTTTGCTTTATGCTTGAATTAGCAGAGTACCTTGAATTGTAACACAGCACTGTAGAAATAATTGTAACTAGCTAGTGGTCTCCAAGGCCATGATGTTTTTCAAAAAGTTTCTCACAAATCTAGTAATGTCAGCAGAAAATCTTGAACAACATCTGCTGTGAAACAATATTGTAGGCTTGTATTTGATTACGTCAGCTTTAGAAGGCAATGTCTTGTAAAACAGTATAAGAATAGCTTACTTCCTGTTACTACTCAGACAAACTCTGTATTTGCATGTTTTTGTCTCCTTGCCGTAAGAATTAAAGTACCTTAACCTGAACCTTACTTGTATTGGTCTTTGAAGTTTTTTCCTTTGACAGATTGGTCCTTCGGACCGGAAATCTTCACTTTGCCTCGGATCAGACAGGCCAGGTGGCTTGAAACCATACGGGGAAGAAACCACATTGGTTCTTCTTATCTGAAAAGACCTCCGACTGAATTGTCGTACAAAAGAGGCCAGCCACTTTCTGATCTGTGACTGAAGGGCGGGTTTACCTTGAACCAGGTGATCAATCACGAAGGCTCAGGTAAGGTGAATTTACCTTCTCTTTTTTTCTGTTTTGGATCAGGGACTTGATTAGCATTGTTTTGTCAGGAGATTTATTTTGTACAGGTCAGGGACAAAAAGATTGCTGTCTAGTCATAGATCAGGGAAACAGAATAGGTAGGCAGTCATTCTGGAGAGACTATAAAAAACCCCGTGGTACCACGTAAAAGATAAGAAGGGTTATGTGACATTCTAAAGGTTAGAACAAAATGGGAAATAAGTGCACAAAAAGACACCAAACTCCGCCGTTAACCGAAGACGCGAAATTTATGCAATCACAACGTGCCAATAATGTTAAATACTACTCAATTTGGGTTAATAAGTATGAATTTGATGGTAAATTAGAAAAATCCTTGCATGTTAAACTTGTCAAACAGCTTAAAACCGATTCCAGAGGTCGGGTAAAAAAGCAACGTCAATTAGGAATTCCTCAGGCACACAGGTGGATTGAGGAAGCAAACCGTAGGGAACAAAAGAGCAATAATTCAAAAACAAAGTTTTTAGATAAAGAGGATAATAACTTAGTAATAGCATCAGCCCCTCTGCCCCCTCTGCTTGCCTTACCAGAATATGAAGCAAGTGGACAAGCTGGTCCACCACCACGATATCCTGCTATTCCTGCAATAGCAAAACCGTTTATCAGAGATCCTGTCGAGACTAGGTCTCGAACACGTAACTCAAGACAGGATATTGAGTTGTATCAAATAAGTAGAAATTCACGATCTATGAGTGAAGAAGAGATATGCCCACTCATAGAAGTGCCTAATCCTTAGGCAGGACAAGAAGGACAGGACCCAACTCTCCTAGTGTATAGACCATGGACACTGGAAGATATCCGGAAAGCCACGGAGGGAATTCCCCATCCAAAAGTTAATTTTAGAAAATTCTTAGAAGACTTACAAGGCATGAGGTTAAGTTATAACTTAAATGGAGAAGAAGTAGAAAAAGTAGTCAGACAAATTGTGGGACCAGATTGGCACAAGATCAGTGGCAACTGGAATCCCCATGACGCTGAACACAAACCCCTCCCACATAGCAGCGCAGAGCTAGACAACAGAGTGAAGGGTCTTACAAACCGAATCTCTGAGAAATTGAAGCCTAGGGCAGACTGGACTTACATTAATCAATGCATCCAACAAGAAGGTGAAACTGTAGACAGATATTATGCCAGATTATTAGAGTGTTTTAATAACCATTGTGGAATGCAGGTTCCTGAAGATCAAACACATGATTCCCCATATGAGCAGCAGTTAAAGAATGCATTTTTAAAAGGCAGTATTGCACCCATAAGCAGCTTTATCACAAAGCACATGGTAGATCATCATACAAGTAGACTACAGTCACTAATTGAATATGCTAGTCATGCCGAGAGGCATTTTAATAGCAAAAAGAAAAAGAAAGCCCAAGTATTTTCTGTAGAAGATGGAGCAGAAGTTTATGTAGTACAGTCCGGGAAAAAGGGCAAGAAAAATGCCCAGGGAAACAAACAATCTGATCAACGATCAGAGGACTTTGAGGGACGAAAGAAAAGGGGGGAGTGCTTTAAATGCGGTAAAAAGGGACACTTGGCAAGGGATTGCAAGAAAAACAAGAAGGCAACCACAGAAGATAAGGAGGGTGAGGACTGACTATATGATAGCCAGGAATCACTAGAAGAAAATAGCCAAGAAAGGACAAATGAGAATGTGATAGAGGGAGTAGAGGATGTGACAGAAGAAATAGAGGAAGTACATGAAGTGACGGATAGTGAAGAAAATGAAATTTTAGACTTAGCTTTATTGAGCTTGGAGCTCTCTTTAGCAGACACGAAACCAGAAGTCACACTCCTGGTAGAAGGGAGGGAAGTCAAATTCTTTTGTTACTCAGAGGCATCACAGACCCTGATACATCCCTCCAAACTACCAGAAAATTCAGAGTCACCTGATTACATATTAGTGAAAGCAGCTAATGGACAGCTGTATCAGGAGCCCCTCTCCCATAACATTGCAATAACTGATCCTGTATCAGGATTAACCCAGAAATGCAAAATTGTTGTTTCTGCAAAATGCCCAGTAAACCTTTTGGGCAGAGACCTTATGCAGCTATTTGGCGTAGCAGTAGTACCAACTATGCAGGGTATGGAAGCACAGCGACAAATTGATACTTTTGCAGTGCGATCGGAGGGTGAAACATTTTATTGGTACAGCCAGGACTTAGTTACGACTGATCCAGGGGCAGTAACCGAAGAGCTGATGAACATAGCCATCAGCAAGTTCCCCTCCCTTGACACTGACAAACAACATTTGTTGCACTGTACTCTGTATTATTGTAGCACACCAGGACCTGACAAGGAATATGAGCAAGAGTTGTTTAGAAACCATGCAAACAGATTAGTATTACATAATCTGTACTGGGACATAGAAGGGAACAGTGTAGTTAGCTGTTCATTACCCCAGGAGTTATT
This sequence comes from Protopterus annectens, assembly GCF_019279795.1. Taxonomy (NCBI): domain Eukaryota; kingdom Metazoa; phylum Chordata; order Ceratodontiformes; family Protopteridae; genus Protopterus; species Protopterus annectens. The sequence continues at coordinate 1,899,975,825 of NC_056725.1, forward strand.
TGCACTTTATAAATCTAATCGATTACCACATGTAAGTTTAACTAAGGACAAAAATGTAAAATGGGCAGACTTAGGAGAAAAAGTCACGAGATGGGAAAAACAGACAGAGTTAGAACTATCAGAATAGGGAGTACAGAAGCAAAAGTTAAACTGGATAACACAGACACACCCAGCTGTACACTTGCAGTCTAGCAAGGACAGCTGATTAACACTCTTATTAAAAGAGGAAGAAGATTCCTTACAAAGCATACCAGAAACTCTCTGGTCAACAGGCAAATCAGATGTAGGACTTAGTCGTACAGCAGGACCAGTTACTATCACGCCAAAGTCAGCATTTAGACCACAAAGGAGACAGTATCCCTTGAGAAAAGATGCGGAGGTAGGAATCAAATCTATTATAGCAGCTTTACTTAAGGAAGGAGTACTGGTGGAATCTCCTGATTCACCATGTAACACACCCTTATTTCCTGTTAGAAAAGCAAATGGAGAATGGCGTATGGTCCAAGATTTACAAGCTGTGAATGACGCAGTAATACCAAGGGCACCTACGGTGCCAGATCCACACACCCTGTTGAATGATTTAAAACCTCAACAGAAATATTTTTCTGTGGTAGATATCAGCAATGCGTTCTTTTCGATACCAATACACCCTGACAGAAAACATTGGTTTGCATACACATTTCAGGGGAAAAGGTACACATATACATGACTACCACATGGATATTGTGAAAGTCCGACAATATTCTCACAAGAGATGGCAAGCAACTTGGTGGGATTTACCCCACCGAGGGGTAGTCAGATTTTACTTTATGTTGATGACATCCTGCTGGCAGCCCCCACCCAGCAAGATTGCAAAGAAGATACCGTAGCATTATTACAATTTTTAGCCACTCAAGGACATAAAGTAAATAAAAATAAATTGCAGCTCTGGAGAAAGCAAGTTAAATACCTAGGATATGTAATATCCAAAGAGGGCAGAACATTAGATGAGGACAGAAAAATAGCAATTTTACAAGCACCAAAACCTACTACCAAGAAGGAAATGATGTCCTTCCTGGGTACGACCAATTTTTGTCGGAGCTGGATTCCAAACTATGCCTTGGAATCTGCACCTCTGACTAACTTGATATACAAGAAGCCTATGGCAGCACAAGATTTATTACAATGGACACCAGAAGCAGAATCTGCTTTCTGCAAATTGAAACAGTTGATAGCATCCTCATTAGTTTTAGGATTACCAAACTATCATAAATGTTTTTTCCAAACTGTGGATTGTAAGCAAGGTTATATGACATCAGTGCTAACACAACAGCATGGGGACAAGCAACGCCCCATTGCTTACTATTCATCACAACTGGACCCAGTGGTACGGTCTTTACCCCACTGTGTACAAGCAGTAGTCGCAGCTGCAATAGCAGTGCAGGCTTCGGCCTCAGTAGTGTTGTTCCACCCTCTCACATTGAGAGTGCTTCATGCAGTCGCAATTATTTTACTGCAAGAAAAAGTAGCATATCTTTCTCCTGCTAGGCATCTTTCCTGTATGACTATATTGTTGAGCCAACCTCATATGACAATTGAACGATGCACGACTTTGAATCCGTCTACCTTGCTCCCAACTCCTGCAGATGGCACACCGCACAGCTGCCTGCAGGAGATTGAGCAAAAGACACTGCCTAGAAAAGATCTCACAGATGTTCCCTTGGATGATGCCAAGGTGACATACTATGTGGATGACTCGTGCAAAAGGGGTCCAACAGGACAGAACCTAGTAGGATATGCAGTAGTTTCTGATACTGAGATTATAGAAGCAAAATCTTTACCACACAATTTATCTGCACAAGCAACAGAACTGATTGCCTTGACACGGGCATGTACCTTAGCAAAGGGTAAATGTGTGAACATTTTTACTGATAGCCAGTACGCTTTTTCTACTGTACATGTTTTTGCGCAACAGTGGAAAAATCAAGGAATGATAACATCTACTGGCAAACCAATCAATCATGCACAGTTCATTTTAGATCTTTTAGAATCTATTCAGTTACCTCAGAAAGTAGCTATTTGTAAATGCATAGCTCATACCAAGCAACAGAATAGAATTTCAAAAGGTAATGCGAGAGCTGATATAGCTACAAAGCAGGCAGCTTCAGCTTCAGAAGTATTTCTTTTGAATGAGGAATTACAACCTTCTGAGATTTTAGACTTAGAAATGTTAAAATCAATGCAAACACTTACTACACAAGTTGAGAAACAAAGATGGATAAAACGAGGAGCAATTCTCAAGAAAGGGCTGTACATCTCTAAAGAGGGAAAACCGATATTGCCATCTAACTTGTTTAGATATGCAGCTTTGTTGAGCCATGGGCAATGCCATGTCTCAACAGGGGGGATGGTACAGTTAGTGAACCGAGTGTTCACAACATATGGATTCATAAACTACACTAAAAATGTTTGTTCGTCATAGGTTCATAGGCTCATAGGTTAGTACTAGGCTAGCTGCCCTTGTGAGCCATTTTAAGCCTAGCCAGTTATCCCCTGTGAGACTCAAACCCTGTACCTTGTGTTTCTAAGGCAAACCCCTTAAACATTAGGCCACTCTCCCAACCTAGTGGAAATAGCCACCTGATACAACCAACTCAAGCAGATATGGCCTTAGTCTAACATGTCATCTGAAGGATGGCACATTCAAGAGTGCACCCCCCCTTACCAGTGCTGCATTGCATGGCATGGGAATAGATCCCACAGCCTTCCGGTCTTCCTTCCAGAACCAAAGGTGCAGATGCTACTTCCTGTGCCACTGACCACTTGTATTCATCGTGACTAAAAGCACCAACTCTTTTCTTCAGATTTACTTTCCATGAATTAGCGGCTTGCAATGATATATACTCAAGTTAAAAAAAATGATCATACGAAACACACTGGTCATGGGCAGCCCCCATGAAATCAGTTTGAAATAGAGCCATTCTTGCAGCATATATCACTTGACTGAATGAATGACCCTACCTACTAGCTTTTGTCCTTGAGTCACATATCTGAGGCTGTAATTGTTGTGGATGTATGCATGAATGTGCATCTTTTTACTGATATGTGCTAGGAGTAACCCTGCCCCTGCCCAAACACCAGCCATATGCATTACTTTAGAAAAAACATTTCTTCAGGATAATAGTATACAAGGCACTTGGACACATAAGGACACACACAACACTAAAAATGTTCCCCTTGCGCAACCCTTATTCTAACCCTAACAAGCAAACACGCAGATAGACACACCAACCCCCAAAACTAACCAATTTAGCTACATAAAACACATTTGTAGCTGCTTCCCACTCAAAATCACACATGCACAACATAAACTATCCCCTTAGCTAGTAACACCCGAAAACCGATCCACTTGACTGTTTTGGAAAAAAGATATCTTCTCAGCAACGCTCACATTTGGAAAACTGCATGTTCAGTAAATCACTAAGCAATTCACTTGGTCAAGCAAAGAACATTTGCCCATGTGAACTGCAAACATGTACAGGCACCCTTTGTACCTGGTAGACTAAATACTAATAGACTGGAAATGTGTAGCAGTGGATTGCCATGCTAGCAATCATCCAGACACACATCTTCATGCATTTCACAATATTTCTACTTCTGCATTACAGAGCTATATTTTATTTACATATTTATTTCACATTTGTTAACTGGGTTAGTCCAACTGAGTTTGCAAACAAACCCATTTTCAGTGGAGACCCGAGGGGAAAAGCCCCAGAAAACATAAGTAAAGATAAAGTGACAATATACAAATAACAATCACAATACAAAATAATTGTAAAACAGAAAAGGTTATTAACTATTTGCATTGCATTGATAGTAAGCAACCCATTTTCAGTGGAGACCCAAGGGGAAAGAGCCCCAAGCAAACATAAGCAAAGATAAACATACAGCACAAAAAATATTAAAAAAAGTGCAAATACGAAATTATAAAGAGAAAAACAAAAGAAAAAAATGATGAACATTAAGAGTTGCACTGATAGCAGTGGTCTAAAATGTACTACATATGAGAGTAAAAACAAAAGGATAATAGTTCAAAAAAGGACAATGTCTAGACGTCGATAGGAATTGGGGGAAAAGAATATTGTGGGGAATGGGAGGGGGAGAGAAGGAGGGGGCTATAGTCAAGCTATAGTAGTAGAGCTGAGGGTTTAGGAGGTTAGTTTAAGCAGAAGTTAGATATGTTTGTAATAAACATCAAGCACAAGGTTCATTAAAGCCCAAGCAAGGGAGTTTCCCTACACCACCATATCCGTTCCATACTATCTGTATGGATTTCATAGAACTGAACAAATGCGAAAATAAGAAGTATTGTCTTGTCATTGTAGATATGTTTTCCAAATGGGTGGAGGCTTTTCCGACCAAAAATCCAGACACAGCTACTGTTGCGAAAACCCTTGTTAAAGAAATCATTCCTAGATTTGGCATACCGGAAAGGATCTACAGTGACAATGGCACACATTTTGTAAACCAAACCATACAACAGTTGAGCAGGTATTTTGGAATTTCTTTAAAAAATCATTGTGCGTATCACCCTCAATCTGCAGGATTGGTAGAGAGACACAATGGAACTTTGAAGAATAAGTTAAGAAAGCTTATAGAGGAAACACATAGAAATTGGGTGTACTGTCTGCCCCTGGCACTGTTGAGCATGAGAACTGTTCCGAATGCAAAGGGATTGACTCCTTTTGAGAAGTTATTTGGACGAGCATATTATATACCTCAGTGGAAACCTCTCATGCCCACAGACCAGGAAGCCGACTGTACACTTGCTGAGTCTATGAGAAGATTGTTGAATTCTAAACATCTGTTGCAGTTAAATTCTGTTTCAGATAAAGAACAAACCAGACCATCGGAAGCAGCAGTAGTCCCAGGCACGTGGGTCTTGGTGAAGGTCATCAAAATGAAGAACTGGACGACACCAAAGTAGGAAGGCCCATTCCAAGTGCTACTGTCAACACCCACTGCAATCAAGATTGCAGAGCGAGCATCTTGGATTCACCTGACACACTGTAAACTGGTTAAAAACTTTGAACTGGACAAAAATCTTGTTACTGTTACACGACAAGAATAAAAAATGTCAAACTCCAGAGCAAACAGGAATGCAGAACAACCACAGAAGTATTGCATGATCATCCTGTTAACTATACTGGTGACACTAATTTTTTTGTTGTGGCCTTTCCTTTTTCCAGCCACACAAGCTGAACTGAAAAAACGTGATGCGTTACTTATAGACTGGCACCCGAACTTTAACACTTACCAAGCAATTAAATATGCGTATGCTGAGACTTTTAATGTTTCAAATTGCTGGATCTGTACAGCTTTACCGACAGCATACGGGGGAATACTAATGACTGCAGTCCCCCTAGGGGTCAATGAGACCTGGGAAAACTTAATTTATGACACCACAACAGTTAAATCACAATGCACTTGTCTGTTCCACAGAAGGGAAATGTGTGTTTTTACAAAAATGATACTGTTCAGGTGGGTTGGAGCAATTGCAATGTGACAGTTCCTTACAAATGTTACACTAAAGCAAATAATGCAGGTTCTTATTGTAATACAGACTATGATTCATTTCTTGAATTGATGCATAAAACAATTAATGAAGTACAACATAATTCTGTTCTTTTTAAGCAACTGTCTGTAATTGATAAGAAAATGTTTCATGCGGGGCAAGTATATGTTAATAGCAAAGTTACTACTAAGGTAGAGGATTGTTATTTTGTGTGTGGCAAAAAGGCATACAAATGGTTACCTGAGAATTGGTCCGGCAGTTGTTTTTTGGGTTACCTGGTTCCGGCCATACGACACACTGCAGTTTTGCCTCGAGGTAAAATTTGAAATGCCTGAGAGGTCACCAAGAAACCTGTCAAGAAACCTGAGAATCCAGTGTGACAAATTGAAGCAGGCTGGAGAAACCATCATTCCACGGGCGATAAACTAACACATATGAACTTGAGTGATACTGTTATATCGTGGGCAGGCATATTACCAGCATATGGAGCAGTGAAATCAATTTGGGAGCTGAGAAAACTGTCTAAACTCCTCGAAGTAATGAGCAATGCAACTTTTTCTGCTCTCAAATTAGTAACTGATGAAATGAATGTTATGAGAACTGTGGTGCTTCAAAACCGAATGGCTCTTGACTTCACCCTAGCGGCGAGAGGTGGTACGTGCGCTTTAATCCAAGAAGAGTGCTGTTCGTACATTCCTGACAACCAGCACGAGATAGACAACCATCTTGAGGTGATTCAGCAAGTGTCGGCCATGACCAAACCAGGCCCAAACCCACTGACAGACTTTTTCCAGAAATGGTTTGGGGGGTGGGGTACCATCCTAATGAACATCTTGATTGCCATTTGTGTAGGTATGCTCCTGTTAGGAGTATGTGTTTGTTGTGGCATCCCCTGCATGAAAAGATTGATCAAAGATTTTATAGACATGTCGGTTTCTGAAACCTTATATCAAAGTACTGAGTTTGAAGAACTGTTAAAGACTGAAATGCTTTCATAAGTTAAAATGAATGACTCTCTTAACTGCAAATCCTGAATGGAAGAGGTTAGGAGAAGAAACAAACTGTTTATGCTTTTGAAAGTAGAATAAAAGTATTAATGGGGGAAAATGTTAGAAAAATATGTATTAATGTGTATATTAGTGCTTTTAAAAGCCCAAAAGGGTTAACACATTTATTCTATTTCATACTGCATAAATCCATATAAACTGCAAATACTTTCTGACCATGCTTTCTGACCTTGTATTTTTTCTTCAGATTACACCATGAAACACTCAGAGAAAGATCACAGAAGTGGCATTAATCCATCTTTATTCAGTCTGTCCTGGTACCTCAGCTGTTCACCTTCAATGGGACACATTCAAACATTTTCAGTATTCTTTTATATAAACATCAATCAGTTAATTAAACAATTAATTGTTTCAAACATTTTTAACTCATTCAACACTGAAACATTTTTTTACCAAAAACTTCAAATATGATATTATTTTTCCTTTTGTTCTTTTTTCCTTTGTTCATCACTTTAAAGAATAAATGATTTCATTTTAAACAAAATTTCTTATATATGTGTTACAAAAATACAAACTTGGAATAAATACTCTCTTATATTCAAAATTACAATATTAATAAATGTCATCAATTTTATAAATTCCTTTCACTTGGAAATACAATGTGATGCCTTATAAATCACTTTTTACTAAATTTACTAAAATTTAATTCAAACATTACAAAATTTCTTATACTTGATATTAAATTCACAATTCTTAACTAATGCTTTGTATGTTCAAAATTATGACTGCAATAAATTCCATTAAATTTCCAAATTCATTCCCTTAGGAAATAAAGTGTGATACCCTGTAATCATTCTCTGTTCAAGCTTGTTCAAAGCTGCTTTGAAATTCCCTTTACACAAATGGGGCCTAGCAAGTACACTAAATCTAAAGCTGTCATTTTTACCATCATGTATGTTACAAAAGTGAGCAGCTACAAGGCTTTCCAAGTTTCCTCCCAAACTCCTTTTTTAAATGTCACTTTACATCAATATTATAAAGGTGACAATTGAATGATGCCGACTTTGAATCCTTCTACCTTGCTCCCAACTCCTGCAGATGGCACACGGCACAGCTGCCTGCAGGAGATTGAGCAAAAAACACTGCCTAGAAAAGATCTCACGGATGTTCCCTTGGATGATGCCAAGGTGACATACTACGTGGATGACTCGTGCAAAAGGGGTCCAACAGGACAAAACCTAGTAGGATATGCAGTAGTTTCTGATACTGAGATTATAGAAGCAAAATCTTTACCACACAATTTATCTGCACAAGCAACAGAACTGATTGCCTTGACACGGGCATGTACCTTAGCAAAGGGTAAATATGTGAACATTTTTACTGATAGCCAAAGCTTTTTTCTACTGTACATGTTTTGCGCAACAGTGGAAAAATCAGGAATGATAACATCTACTGGCAAACCAATCAATCATGCACAGTTCATTTTAGATCTTTTAGAATCTATTCAGTTACCTCAGAAAGTAGCTATTTGTAAATGCATAGCTCATACCAAGCAACAGAATAGAATTTCAAAAGGTAATGCGAGAGCTGATATAGCTACAAAGCAGGCAGCTTCAGCTTCAGAAGTATTTCTTTTGAATGAGGAATTACAACCTTCTGAGATTTTAGACTTAGAAATGTTAAAATCAATGCAGACACTTACTACACAAGTTGAGAAACAAAGATGGATAAAACGAGGAGCAATTCTCAAGAAAGGGCTGTACATCTCTAAAGAGGGAAAACTAATATTGACATCTAACTTGTTTAGATATGCAGCTTTGTTGAGCCATGGGCAATGCCATGTCTCAACAGGCGGGATGGTACAGTTAGTGAACCGAGTGTTCAGAACATATGGATTCATAAACTACACTAAAAATGTTTGTTCGTCATAGGTTCATAGGTTCATAGGTTAGTACTAGGCTAACTGCCCTTGTGAGCCATTTTAAGCCTAGCCAGTTATCCCCTGTGAGACTCAAACCCTGTACCTTGTGTTTCTAAGGCAAACCCCTTAAACATTAGGCCACTCTCCCAACCTAGTGGAAATAGCCACCTGATACAACCAACTCAAGCAGATATGGCCTTAGTCTAACATGTCATCTGAAGGATGGCACATTCAAGAGTGCACCCCCCCCCCTCATCAGTGCTGCATTGCATGGCGTGGGAATAGATCCCACAGCCTTCCGGTCTTCCTTCCAGAACCAAAGGTGCAGATGCTACTTCCTGTGCCACTGACCACTTGTATTCATCGTGACTAAAAGCACCAACTCTTTTCTTCAGATTTACTTTCCATGAATTAGTGGCTTGCAATGATATATACTCAAGTTAAAAAAAAATGATCATACGAAACACACTGGTCATGGGCAGCCCCCATGAAATCAGTTTGAAATAGAGCCATTCTTGCAGCATATATCACTTGACTGAATGAATGACCCTACCTACTGGCTTTTGTCCTTGAGTCACATATCTGAGGCTGTAATTGTTGTGGATGTATGCATGAATGTGCATCTTTTTACTGATATGTGCTAGGAGTAACCCTGCCCCTGCCCAAACACCAGCCATATGCATTACTTTAGAAAAAACATTTCTTCAGGATAATACTATACAAGGCACTTGGACACATAAGGACACACACAACACTAAAAATTTTCCCCTTGCACAACCCTTATTCTAACCCTAACAAGCAAACACGCAGATAGACACACCAACCCCCAAAACTAACCCATTTAGCTACATAAAACACATTTGTAGCTGCTTCCCACTCAAAATCACACATGCACAACATAAACTATCCCCTTAGCTAGTAACACCCGAAAACCGATCCACTTGACTGTTTTGGAAAAAAAGATATCTTCTCAGCAATGCTCACATTTGGAAAACTGCATGTTCAGTAAATCACTAAGCAATTCACTTGGTCAAGCAAAAAACATTTGCCCATGTGAACTGCAAACATGTACAGGTACCCTTTTGTACCTGGTAGACTAAATACTAATAGACTGGAAATGTGTAGCAGTGGATTGCCATGCTAGCAATCATCCAGACACACATCTTCATGCATTTCACAATATTTCTACTTCTGCATTACAGAGCTATATTTTATTTACGTATTTATTTCACATTTGTTAACTGGGTTAGTCCAAATGAGTTTGCAAACAAACCCATTTTCAGTGGATACCCGAGGGGAAAAGCCCCAGAAAACATAGGTAAAGATAAAGTGACAATATACAAATAACAATCACAATACAAAATAATTGTAAAACAGAAAAGGTTATTAACTATTTGCATTGCATTGATAGCAAGCAACCCATTTTCAGTGGAGACCCAAGGGGAAAGAGCGCCAAGCAAACATAAGCAAAGATAAACATACAGCACAAAAAATATTAAAAAGTGCAAATACGAAATTATAAAGAGAAAAACAAAAGAAAAAATTATGAACATTAAGAGTTGCACTGATAGCAGAGGTCTAAAATGTGCTACATGTGAGAGTAAAAACAAAAGGATAATAGTTCAAAAAAGGACAATGTCTAGACGTCGATAGGAATTGGGGGAAAAGAATATTGTGGGGAATGGGAGGGGGAGAGAAGGAGGGGGCTATAGTCAAGCTATAGTAGTAGAGCTGAGGGTTTAGGAGGTTAGTTTAAGCAGAAGTTAGATACGTTTGTAATAAACATCAAGCACAAGGTTCATTAAAGCCCAAGCAAAGGAGTTTCCCTACACCACCGTATCCGTTCCATACTATCTGTATGGATTTCATAGAACTGAACAAATACGAAAATAAGAAGTATTGTCTTGTCATTGTAGATATGTTTTCCAAATGGGTGGAGGCTTTTCCGACCAAAAATCCAGACACAGCTACTGTTGCGAAAACCCTTGTTAAAGAAATCATTCCTAGATTTGGCATACCGGAAAGGATCTACAGTGACAATGGCACACATTTTGTAAACCAAACCATACAACAGTTGAGCAGGTATTTTGGAATTTCTTTAAAAAATCATTGTGCGTATCACCCTCAATCTGCAGGATTGGTAGAGAGACACAATGGAACTTTGAAGAATAAGTTCAGAAAGCTTATAGAGGAAACACATAGAAATTGGGTGCACTGTCTGCCCCTGGCACTGTTGAGCATGAGAACTGTTCCAAATGCAAAGGGATTGACTCCTTTTGAGAAGTTATTTGGATGAGCGTATTATATACCTCAGTGGAAACCTCTCATGCCCGCAGACCAGGAAGCCGACTGTACACTTGCTGAGTCTATGAGAAGATTGTTGAATTCTAAACATCTGTTGCAGTTAAATTCTGTTTCAGATAAAGAACAAACCAGACCATCGGAAGCAGCAGTAGTCCCAGGCACGTGGGTCTTGGTGAAGGTCATCAAAATGAAGAACTGGACGACACCAAAGTGGGAAGGCCCATTCCAAGTGCTACTGTCAACACCCACTGCAATCAAGATTGCAGAGCGAGCATCTTGGATTCACCTGACACACTGTAAACTGGTTAAAAACTTTGAACTGGACAAAAATCTTGTTACTGTTACACGACAAGAATAAAAATGACAAAATCCAGAGCAAACAGGAATGCAGAACAACCACAGAAGTATTGCATGATCATCCTGTTAACTATACTGGTGACACTAATTTTTTTGTTGTGGCCTTTCCTTTTTCCAGCCACACAAGCTGAACTGAAAAAACGTGATGCGTTACTTATAGACTGGCACCCGAACTTTAACACTTACCAAGCAATTAAATATGTGTATGCTGAGACTTTTAATGTTTCAAATTGCTGGATCTGTACAGCTTTACCGACAGCATACGGGGGAATACTAATGACTGCAGTCCCCCTAGGGGTCAATGAGACCTGGGAAAACTTAATTTATGACACCACAACAGTTAAATCACAATGCACTTGTCTGTTCCACAGAAGGAAAATGTGTGTTTTTACAAAAATGATACTGTTCAGGTGGGTTGGAGCAATTGCAATGTGACAGTTCCTTACAAATGTTACACTAAAGCAAATAATGCAGGTTCTTATTGTAATACAGACTATGATTCATTTCTTGAATTGATGCATAAAACAATTAATGAAGTACAACATAATTCTGTTCTTTTTAAGCAACTGTCTATAATTGATAAGAAAATGTTTCATGCAGGGCAAGTATATGTTAATAGCAAAGTTACTACTAAGGTAGAGGATTGTTATTTTGTGTGTGGCAAAAAGGCATACAAATGGTTACCTGAGAATTGGTCCGGCAGTTGTTTTTTGGGTTACCTGGTTCCGGCCATATGACACACTGCAGTTTTGCCTCGAGGTAAAATTTGAAATGCCTGAGAGGTCACCAAGAAACCTGTCAAGAAACCTGAGAATCCAGTGTGACAAATTGAAGCGGGCTGGAGAAACCATCATTCCACGGGCGATAAACTAACACATATGGACTTGAGTGATACTGTTATATCGTGGGCAGGCATATTACCAGCATATGGAGCAATGAAATCAATTTGGGAGCTGAGAAAACTGTCTAAACTCCTCGAAGTAATGAGCAATGCAACTTTTTCTGCTCTCGAATTAGTAACTGATGAAATGAATGTTATGAGAACTGTGGTGCTTCAAAACCGGATGGCTCTTGACTTCACCCTAGCGGCGAGAGGTGGTACATGCGCTTTAATCCAAGAAGAGTGCTGTTCGTACATTCCTGACAGCCAGCACGAGATAGACAACCATCTTGAGGTGATTCAGCAAGTGTCGGCCATGACCAAACCAGGCCCAAACCCACTGACAGACTTTTTCCAGAAATGGTTTGGGGGGTGGGGTACCATCCTAATGAACATCTTGATTGCCATTTGTGTAGGTATGCTCCTGTTAGGAGTATGTGTTTGTTGTGGCATCCCCTGCATGAAAAGATTGATCAAAGATTTTATAGACATGTTGGTTTCTGAAACCTTATATCAAAGTACTGAGTTTGAAGAACTGTTAAAGACTGAAATGCTTTCATAAGTTAAAATGAATGACTCTCTTAACTGCAAATCCTGAATGGAAGAGGTTAGGAGAAGAAACAAACTGTTTATGCTTTTGAAAGTAGAATAAAAGTATTAGTGGGGGAAAATGTTAGAAAAATATGTATTAATGTGTATATTAGTGCTTTTAAAAGCCCAAAAGGGTTAACACATTTATTCTATTTCATACTGCATAAATCCATATAAACTGTGAATACTTTCTGACCATGCTTTCTGACCTTGTATTTTGTCAGCACAGCTAAAATCTTGTTTATGCCTTTGGAAATTTACTGAGAAGCAGATGATTTTCTGCTGGATTAGGAAAATAATGAATAGAACAATATTGCTTTCTATAATGTTATTAAACTTAGACAATTAGCTCTGTTTGTGCTATGAGAACATACACAGCTGCAGGAAGGATAGATAAGTAGAACAAAGACTGCTTGAAGAATATGAACTATAATCAGTGTTTGCTTTATGTTTGAATTAGCAGAGTACCTTGAATTGTAAAAATAATTGTAACTAGCTAGTGGTCTCCAAGGCCATGATGTTTTTCAAAAAGTTTCTCACAAATCTAGTAATGTCAGCAGAAAATCTTGAACAACATCTGCTGTGAAACAATATTGTAGGCTTGTATTTGATTACATCAGCTTTAGAAGGCAATGTCTTGTAAAACAGTATAAGAATGGCTTACTTCCTGTTACTAATCAGACAAACTCTGTATTTGCATGTTTTTGTCTCCTTGCCGCAAGAATTAAAGTACCATAACCTGAACCTTACGTGTATTGGTCTTTGAAGTTTTTTCCTTTGACATGTACTTTTTATCCTTTTTGCAGATCTTTGTTGCTCTGCTCTGTAATGATGAGCAACAGATCAGAAAATAAGAAGGAATAGCATTTTTACAGAACAACAACTGCTGGTAGATAATTCAAGTTCAGTAATTTAGTTAGGGCTAGCTGCCACACAGTTTTTGTTGCCTTTGTGGATTTCAGACTGCGCTGAGAAGTTAATTTGATTAGTTGCTGTGGACATGGGCTACAACAGCTGGGTAAGATCATGTATAGGAGTTGACCTGTTGCATAGCCATGTTTGTGAAGCACTCAGAACTTAAGTACATATAAAACATTACCATAAGCTGTACACGACGCATGTAATTGGACATAACACAAGTGAGCCAGCTGTGATTGGTGCTACATAACTTCAGCATATACTACTCTGAGTGACCATGTCAGCGACGCATGTAACTGGACATAACACAAGTGACCCAGCTATGATTGGTGCCTACATAACTTCAGCATATACTACTCTGAATGACCATGTCAGTGTTTGAGATAATACATACTTAGCTATAATTATTACTGTGCATCAACATTAGATAAACTCGCTGGTATCTGATGTTTATGAACAGTTACATCTTTCATACACAAATGTCTTGCAGGGCTGAACATATTTTTAATATATATATAGCATGCATTACTTCAGTAGACTGTCATAATTAGCACCTCACAAGACCACTGCCCATATAATCTATGCTTTTAGCATTAGGATGTATCTATGGGTGGAAAAGTAGTTCAGAGAGTAGCACTGCCACTTACCAGCAAGAGGTTTTCCTGTTTGATTCTCAGATGAAGTGCCTTCTGCATTGAATGGATATGACCTCCCTGTATTTGCATGGTCTTTCTCTGTGTACTCTGGTTTCATCCCACCACTCAAATGCAGTAAGTGGATTAGCAACTATAAATAGTGGGTACATGTTTATGATATGGAGGAAAAGCTTCTACTTCTGTTCCATACTTCCCTAGTAAACTCTGTGGAAGATGCAGCTGTTCACAGGGTCCCTATATGGTTCAGATGTAACTCGTAAGTGTGGTTTCATCCATTCCCATGTCTGCATGTAGTAGCATTAATGATTAATTCATATATGCAGGCACATGTTATTGTACCAGACCATACGCTGACATGACATAGTTTTACTTCAAAAGGCTGCTCACATGCAGAAGAAAAATGTACAAAAAAAGCAGATTTTTGAATCTGGTAGGTAACTGGACACAAATACCCTTTTTCTAGGGCAATGCAGGAGCACTGTCTCGTTAAGTGACTTGCTGACAGTTTGCAAACAGAAATTTAGCCAACCAAGCTAGCTAGATAATGAAATGAGATCAAGTAGAACAATCAATGGGAGGCAAAATGCACTTTTCTATATAAGCACAAGGAAAGGCATATAAATAATTCAGGGTATCAACAACAGTATAGAAATGCAGGAGCTTATTAAGTTCAATGTACAGTATGGAGGGGCAGCTTAAAATCACCAGGTTTAAAAAGCAGATAAAGGGGTGGGTGGGTGAGAAACACAGCAGGGAATCACCAGCAGTGCTTTAGTTTATGCACATTTCACATCTTTTCAGGCAAAGACGAAGACGCAGAATTTCACTGAGTATTTTAAGTATCACTCAAGAGGCAATTTAACCAATAAAAAAATGTGAAATATGCAGCCTAGATAATTTGTGCCTACCTCTCACATAGAATAAAAACACCAGGCCAAGCAGCTTTCTTAAAACAGAAAACAGAATGGAGCAGGTATTAGAAAAACCTTTATCATTCACAGACAAAAAATATATAGGTTTCCTCTCCCAGCAGGGAATCACCAGCAGTGCATTAGTCTATGCAGGCTTCAAATATTTTCTATCTGAGCACTATACTTTGTTCTGCTGTCAAGGTGAATCTTTGCCATCTATTTTTCAAACATATAATAAGTTGGCTATTATCTGACACCCAATCACAATCCTTTACATTCTGTAGTCATTAGATTAATAACACAACCGTTGTTTAGCATGTACAGTGAGTATTTCTTTGATCACAGGAAGTACTTTACACAGAAATTCATGGTGAGCTATATGAATCCCTGTCATGTTGCACATTTAGTACATTGACTTGTATAACCTGTATTTTAATTAAAAATGTTAGGTAATAACAGTTAGGAAATGCATGGATGCTTTTTTGGCTGGTTTATTGGTTAATGAAGTGCCATGAGCAGTTACTTTATTATCCTAGCTTGTTGTCTCTGTTTACTGATGTTGTCATGATATGTTCACTATTAGGCAATTGTTAAATTCACTTTGTACTGTAAAGGCCTAACATAATGTACATTGCATGATGCGTACACTAATATTTTGTAAGACTTCAGAAAAACTACTGTTATTCTCTTGGACAAAGGTGGTGTTTCTACTGACCCCGGGAACTACAGACATATTAGTCTGACTAGCCTTCTCTGCAAGGTCATAAAGAGAGTCATTATGGACCTTATCAACAAAGATATAGGTAATCTCCAGACACTAGAGCCTGCACAGTTTATATTTGTCAAGGGGAGATCATACCTATTAAACCTGGTGGACTTCTTCGAGACAGTCACCAGGGCCTTGGACAAGGACAAGTCTGTGCATACAGCCTACCAAGACCTAGCCAATGCATTTGACACTATCCCTCACTCAGGCATCATTGACAAACTCTCCCAACTAGATATCAACCCTTATATTATAAGGTGGGTTGCAAACTGGCTCACTGTTAGAACCCATACAGTCAAAATAGGGGAATCCACCTCCAACAGCAGACCCATAACCAGCAGTGTTCCACAGGGATCAGTCCTGGGACCTCTACTGTTCTGAATCTATTTCTCTGAAGTACAAACTAAAACCAAGGGACTGTGGCTGACAAAGTTTGCTGATGACTGCAAACTGGGTGCAGTCACAGAATCTCCAAACAATGTCAACATCTTTCAAGAAGGTCTTATGCAAGCAAATGACTGGTGCCAAAGTCATGGCCTCTGTCTCAATGCAAAAAAAATGTACTGTCATCCCTTTCAGGAGGAGTGATGTTCCTGCTAATTACCACATCAATGGCAATATGCTAAGTATGCACTCAGTGGTGAGAGATCCGGCCACTCAAGTTGACAGCAGCCTTGCTTTTGATCACCATGTTTCCACAGTGGAAAGAAGGGCATTATATATGGCTCATCTCATAAGTAAGGGCATTGCCCTGGGAAAAGGATATGTTATTACCTCCCTGTACTCTTCAGTCATTAGGCTAATAATTGAGTACAACTCCCCTTTTGGGTGTACCTCTCAAAGCACTTACAGCAATTGGAGAGACCACAAAGTTTCCTCACAAGGAACATTCAAGGTTTTCAGCAGCTATCCTATGTGAATCAGCTGAAATCATTGACACTTTATTCTGTTTCATACAGAGTGCTCAGAGGTGATCTCTGCCTTGCGTATAAGGCGATCTCTGACCCTGCTTTATTCGAAATGCTGTACATCAGCAAGTCAAATGGCACACAAGGTACTCACTCTAAGGACCTGAACCTGGTATGTCACATCAATAGAACCTGCTGGAGGGACAGATTTGCCTCCCAGAGGTTACCACATCTTTGGAATAGACTCCCAGTTCACGTCAAACAGAGCACCTCATTGGCGTTCTTCAAACACAATCTGGACGATTGGATGGGTAACCATAAATTCACCCGGGGGGGGGGGTCCACCTGTGTCCCTCTTGGACAGGGGCAGTAGGTGTTGATAGTGGTAACAAGGGTAAATTTGGCTAGGCTTGTAATGGCCCTCTGGCCATTAGCCTAGTAACTTCCTATGATCCTATTATCCTATGATCCCAAGTACTTGTCTGTACTGATGGTAATACTGATAAGCCAGCATGACAGGTCATTTTAAGTCTTGTTAGAGTCATCTAAACATCAACACACAGAAAGTTGTACTTCCACATTCTCATTTATCACTGTGAAGATACCAAGCACAGTGTATAACTGACAATACTGTGTCAGACATTTGTATTTGTAATTTTCAGGACATTACAGTAATGTTGCATGCCTTACTCATGCAGCTGTTGCCAGTTAATCACTTTAGGAAGCATGTAAGTATTGAAATTTTAAGTATAGTGTAAATATTGAAATATATGTAGCTACAGAAAAGATTTTACATTGTTGACGGCCACTGCAATGATATTTTCTTATGAAATACCTTACAAATGTGATAAGGTGTCCTTTTCCACTGAGCATATGCTAATGGTCTACTTTTTGCAAGTGTGTACAGTTTCTTTGTCATTGTTGTTGTTCCATCACTATTCTCACTGTATATCTTAATACATTGTACTTGATGTGTTTTATCACTTCTTAAATTACTAATGTTGTAAGGCTGTAGGTAAGAAGCTATACTTTGCCAGGTCCACACACCAATTAGGCATCATTTATTTGAGAAGACAGATGACAAAATTGAACTATTGGTGTTTTTATCTTTCACTCACATACAATCTATTGTTCCCTCTTGGCAATACATTTTCATCATGCACAATGACTTTTTATCAATATTTATAGGCCCACAAAAGGACACCACGGAGAATTCTCTGCACTCAGCTATTCACTCATTTACCAGTATATGCTTTATTCTATTAAAGGTTTAAGGAAGAAACAGAGCCTATGCTTGTCAAACACTTGTTACAAGGTAAAGGACCAATCATGAATGAGATCGCACCCATCATAGGATGTGTATACACATGCATGCGTGCTTTTCCATGCACTCACACACACACACACACACACACACACACACACACACACACACACACACACACACACACACAGACACTCACACACACACACACACACACACACACACACACACACACACACACACACACACACACACACACACCCCTACTATCAGTTTAGAGGATTGCCAACTCACCTATCAACATGTCTTTGGGATGTGGGAGGAAACCAGAACTCCACGAAAGCCAACATGGCACAGATAAGGCACACAGACTCTGCACAGAAGACATCTTGGCCAGGATTTGAACTACAAATCCAAATTATATATAGTTATAATGTTATCCACTGCAACATGTAGTCATGGTGTAGCTCATTGCTAAAGACCATCCCCCTGCTAATCAGTGTTTCCACTCAATCATTCAGCTGAGTGGACTTGCACAATTTATTACAAATACTAACAGAAAATATGAGGTCTGTATCAGAGAAAAGATTCTCACTTGTACACATGACAGCACTGTAATGCTGGCACTGAGATTGATGTGCTACTGTTTTGTCCAGTTGCAAAGCTTTTAGAAAAGGGAATACAGATTTATATTTTTCTTTATGTCAAACTGCAAGGTTTCTGCCATAAGCATTGGACCAATATTGCTGTCATAACTGTAACAGTGCACACACAACTTAATACTTTTGTCAGTTTGCTGATCCAGGGATCATGCAAAGCTTCTGATATTGTCAACCACTGCTACTCTCTGACTTATCTCCCAAACACTTGTCTATAATCTGTTTAAGAAAACAGCCAAATGTGTTTCAACTTACCTGGAAAGGTGTAAACAGTTTGTCAGTTAGGGCTGAACAACCATCCCTCTTTGCAGTATCTTGCTTGTGATGTGCTAAACAGAGCTTTGTGATTGAGGGTTCCTATTACGTGATCAAACTTCAACAAGTTCGAACCCTATATGGTCGAAACCATATAGTCGAACTTGCAGAAGTTCAAACACGTAAAAAAACATGCAACAGTAAACTAACTGTTGCAAGCAGGGGGGCAAGCTCCCTGCACCCCCCACGTGGGGGGGGGCTGCGCCTTCCACACCCCCGCTCTTTAACTATACCAACTCCGAGACCACACTATAGTGTTGAAAGGGAATATTTCCCTTTACTGCACTGTAGTGCGATCTCAGAGTTGGTTTACTGTTGCGTGTTTTATTTTTTTTTTTCCGTGTCCGAAGTTTTGAAACTTCGAACAGACAAATTCGATATTGTCGTGTTTGAAGTTTCAAAACTTCGATCACGTAATAAGAACCCTATGATTGACCCCCTGTGCTTTCATTCTTTCTGAATAACATGTAAACACAGTGTGATGTTTCTGGATTATTTCAGTATATCAGTGAGTTGAGTTGCCTTTATTATGCCCATGTTGTTCTGCTATGACATTTCAGACAAAATAGTATCCATCTTAGGTATTCATGGAATTTCGTATCATACCATGTTCATAACTGCATCAGCAAAATTTTAAAGTCTGTTTTTCATGTGGGCTTATCACAGATAAACCTTAGAGAATGACTCCTTCATACATTTGGCCATAATAAACAAGTCAGAATGTGGGCATACTATAATGTATGATATAAAGACCTGCATAAATAAGCATGCCCATTACTGCAGTATCCCATTTTGTTTTACTTCATAACTTAATCTCAGATTATTACCAATATAAACAAATTTACTGTACGCATTTGCAGACCATCTTTGTAAAACGTCTTGCTTTTCCACTTCTCTGCCCTTATATATGCATCCCTGATCTGTTTTAGGAGCACAGTACAAAAAAACAGACTTAGGATCACCAGATTCTACATTAAGATTGCAAGTCACAGAATAACTGTATGCTTCTGATTAGACAAATGATTTTTTAAACCAGGCTTTAAAGAAACCATCAAGCAGCATAAGGAAGCTTCTTGGTCTTACAGCTGTAGCAATGCATTATAGATACAAACAGTGAACATCAAAATCATACATCAAGCTTATCAGGTACATTATTTGGACTGTACTAGAATTTTGAAATCCTACTTTTGAAGCTGTAGCTCTGCCTTTCATTTCATTTCTTAACTGCCCTAATTTATCTATTCTCTCAACCTCTCTTTCCTGCTGTTTCTCAAAATTTCTTCCCATTGTTTTATCCTGCTTGTCTGTTCCTATGAGTGACTCCTTGTACATTCTCCTTCTGACACTTTATATCCCTCAGAAATGTTGATACTTATTGTCGATATATAGTAATTCATAACATTTTCATCTGTCATCTGTTTACT
The DNA here is from genome assembly GCF_019279795.1 of Protopterus annectens. Taxonomy (NCBI): domain Eukaryota; kingdom Metazoa; phylum Chordata; order Ceratodontiformes; family Protopteridae; genus Protopterus; species Protopterus annectens. The sequence goes on from NC_056725.1 coordinate 1,899,996,260, forward strand.
TGTGGGTGAAACAGTTATTTAATAGTTAGTAATCATGGCTGGGCTACCTTCACAGTAGACTGTGTATGTCCTGACAGTGTCTGTATAACTTTTCACCAGATGCCCTTGTTTTCCCCTTCACGTCCCAAAGACATGCAGATAGGTTAAACTATGCCCTCTGAATTTTCTATAGCTGTGCATGTAGTGCAAGTGTCCATGTGTTCATCTTGCAATGGGCTGGCATCTCATCCAGGATTTTTCCCTACTGCATTTCCCTGAGTCCTGGGATAGGCTCAAGCTTCCCTGTGACCCTTCATTAAATAAAGCAGGAGTAGGCATCAGAAAATGAATGAATGAATGAATGAATGAATGAATGAATGAATGGATAACTGAATGAATGCACAAGTTATTTATGAAAATGTACCTGGCTGCTAAATTCAGTTCACTATTTATGCTATGTGTAGAGATTAAGTACCCTTGTTAAATTTGTTAATAGTGAATTTTCCACTGATACATTACACTAACCAGACTAGACATATGGTATAACTCTGGGGAGAAATGTTTACATTTGTGGCTGCTGGTAGTTCAACTACTCTGTTTGTTGATATAAGATGAATGTACCTGTTCTATCTAGATGCACATATGAAAACACGCTGTCTGTAATTATCTCTGGAGGTTTTCTGTTCAGGGCTCCACTGCCAAAGGGCAATGCTTGAACTTCCCAATTAGCTACTGCAAATAATTAAATAAATATTAGTAGTTTCAATTTTCATTCCTTGCCTTCATTATATCTCTGAAGGCTTTCTTTTCTCTTTTAATGCTTCTTTCTAGATGTGTGTCCAAATAGCTCTAAGCTAATCGAACCAGCAGATCAAGCTCTGAGCTTAACATAGATCTTAAGAGATTTTTATTTTTCAAAATGCTGCAAAATATTCTCCTGTGCAATCAAAAAAAAAACGATAAGGTGACTCTTGGTTCTTCTTCTTCAAAGGATAGTCTCCTTTATTGTGCAATCTTTTCAGAAATTGGCTGAGGGGCCAAGATGCCAGTCTGACAGCAGCAGAAATCCATAACTCTGCTTAGATTTTATTATCCTGACAGGAAATATACTATAATTTTTAGAAAAATCTAACTAAAGTTAGATTAACATAGACTCTTTATTATTTTCTAAAAAATTAATACATAGTCAAGAGATTTTTTTAATTATGCCTGTCAAGACGTTTTCTATTGGAGATCTCAAAATGAGCAACTCGAAGAACCTACACCAGGAGAGTGCAGTGAAGAAAGAACTACATCTTATAATAACAAACATCCAAGAACTGTCACTAAAAACATGAGCAACGTGAAGAACCCACACCAGGAGAGTGCAGTGAAGAAAGAACTACATCTTATAATAACAAACATCCAAGAACTGTCACTAAAAACATGAGCAACGTGAAGAACCCACACCAGGAGAGTGCAGTGAAGAAAGAACTACATCTTATAACAAACATCCAAGAACTGTCACTAAAAACATGAGCAACGTGAAGAACCCACACCAGGAGAGTGCAGTGAAGAAAGAACTACATCTTATAATAACAAACATCCAAGAACTGTCACTAAAAACATGAGCAACGTGAAGAACCCACACCAGGAGAGTGCAGTGAAGAAAGAACTACATCTTATAATAACAAACATCCAAGAACTGTCACTAAAAACATGAGCAACGTGAAGAACCCACACCAGGAGAGTGCAGTGAAGAAAGAACTACATCTTATAATAACAAACATCCAAGAACTGTCACTAAAACATGAGCAACGTGAAGAACCCACACCAGGAGAGTGCAGTGAAGAAAGAACTACCTCTTATAATAACAAACATCCAAGCACTGTCACTAAAGCATGAGCAACGTGAAGAAGCCACACCAGGAGAGTGCAGTGAAGAAAGAACTACATCTTATAATAACAAACATCCAAGAACTGTCACTAAAAACATGAGCAACGTGAAGAACCCACACCAGGAGAGTGCAGTGAAGAAAGAACTACCTCTTATAATAACAAACATCCAAGCACTGTCACTAAAGCATGAGCAACGTGAAGAAGCCACACCAGGAGAGTGCAGTGAAGAAAGAACTACATCTTACAATAACAAACATCCAAGAACTGTCACTAAAAACATGAGCAACGTGAAGAACCCACACCAGGAGAGTGCAGTGAAGAAAGAACTACATCTTACAATAACAAACATCCAGGAACTGTCACTAAAAACATGAGCAACGTGAAGAACCCACACCAGGAGAGTGCAGTGAAGAAAGAACTACATCTTATAATAACAAACATCCAAGAACTGTCACTAAAAACATGAGCAACGTGAAGAACCCACACCAGGAGAGTGCAGTGAAGAAAGAACTACATCTTATAATAACAAACATCCAAGAACTGTCACTAAAAACATGAGCAACGTGAAGAACCCACACCAGGAGAGTGCAGTGAAGAAAGAACTACCTCTTATAATAACAAACATCCAAGCACTGTCACTAAAGCATGAGCAACGTGAAGAAGCCACACCAGGAGAGTGCAGTGAAGAAAGAACTACATCTTACAATAACAAACATCCAAGAACTGTCACTAAAAACATGAGCAACGTGAAGAACCCACACCAGGAGAGTGCAGTGAAGAAAGAACTACATCTTACAATAACAAACATCCAGGAACTGTCACTAAAAACATGAGCAACGTGAAGAACCCACACCAGGAGAGTGCAGTGAAGAAAGAACTACCTCTTATAATAACAAACATCCAAGAACTGTCACTAAAAACATGAGCAACGTGAAGAACCCACACCAGGAGAGTGCAGTGAAGAAAGAACTACATCTTATAACAAACATCCAAGAACTGTCACTAAAACATGAGCAACGTGAAGAACCCACACCAGGAGAGTGCAGTGAAGAAAGAACTACATCTTATAATAACAAACATCCAAGAACTGTCACTAAAAACATGAGCAACGTGAAGAACCCACACCAGGAGAGTGCAGTGAAGAAAGAACTACATCTTACAATAACAAACATCCAGGAACTGTCACTAAAGACATGAGCAACGTGAAGAACCCACACCAGGAGAGTGCAGTGAAGAAAGAACTACCTCTTATAATAACAAACATCCAAGAACTGTCACTAAAATGGACTAATTCAAAAACAAAATGGATATTACCAAACAAGAATGCAGCAACCAAGTGGAACTTCTAAATGGAATAGTAAAAAAACAATCTGAACAGATTCTTGCCTTAGTGGAGACAGTAACTGACCTGGAAACTAGAGTGACAGAAAATAAACATCACAATGAATTTCCTCTGAAACAAAACACCAGGCTGACAGAGAAACTGGAAGACCTTGAAAGTAGATCAAGGAGGAATAACATAAGATTATATGGAATTCCTGAGAAAGAAGAGGGTGCTAACATGATTCAGTTCCTCGGTAAGTGGTTTTCATCAGCACTAAACATGCCTGAATCCCTCTCTTTTGGAATTGAGATTGCTCATCGGTCCCTGGGACATCCAGCTTCATCTCCGAGTTCATCTAACCCCAGGTCTATATTAGTTAGATTTCTTTCTTCGAAAGACAAGGACTTAGTGCTGAAATCAGCTTGGACTAATTTGCCTATCAAGATGGGTGAAAAAGTTATTCATTTTGCCAATGCCTACACTTCTACAGTCATATCCAAAAGAAAGGAGTGTGTTCCTCTAATTAACTCCTTGAAAAAAGCCAAAATTAAAGCCCAAATTCTTTTTCCTGCAAGAATAAGAATCATCTTGCCAGAAGGAGTGAAGATCTTTGATTCCCTACAAAGAAGCAGTAGAATTTATCCAAAATAAGAAAATACTGTCGGACATAGAAGAAATGGAATGGTCATTCCAGAGTTTGAAGAGACAGGCAACAAAAAATGTATGGTCTGTGAAGGAAGGAGCAAAAAAAATAAGAAACTAAAGGAAAAATTAATAAATTAATTCTAATGTTAAATGCTTTGTTTTATGAATCATAATATATTTGATTCTGGAAAGTCTTTATGTGGTAAGGTGATGTGAATCATTTTTATTATTAACTTTCTCTTTTCCTTTCTATATCTACTTCTTCTAATTAAATATAGTACTAAGTATTTGAATAACATTCTCTCTCTCTCTCGCTCTTCTTTCTTCCTATTCTTTTTTGTGACCAATGCTCCTTTTCTCTCTTTTCCCCATTATAAGTACTTTACATACTTTTCCCATTTAAATAACTACAAATGATGTATGTCTTCTAATTCTTCAGTAATAGTATAATTTGACTTAATACCAAAGTGCATTTTTTCAGGTCTATATTAGATTATCGAAGTTTCAGAACTTCGAACACCATATGGTCGACACCATATGATTGAAGTACTGAAAGTTCGAAAATCTAAAAAACAAACAAAAGGAACTGCTTTAAGCAGAGGAGGGGGGAACCTCCCTTCACCACCCACACCCCCGCTACTTAAATATACCGACTCCGAGATCGCACTATAACGGAGTATGGTATGGAAAAAGAAGATTTCCCTTTCCTACGCTGTGGCATGATCTCAAAGTTGGTATATTTAAGTAGCGAGGGGTGTGGGGGGTCCAGGGGGCTTGCCCCCCTACTTAAACACTTTTAGTTTACTTCCTTTGTTTTTTTTTTTTATTATTTTTTTTTTAGATTTTCAAAGTTCAGTACTTCGATCATATGGTGTCGACCATATGGTGTTCGAAGTTCTGAAACTTCGATAATCTAATATAGACCCCATTTTTTCTAGTAGGTCAGTGGTGGGGTAACAAGATTTTTCTGATTAGTGTTTCTAACTAGATGTTTTAGACTCTTTGTTTAGATACATTTAAACATTAATACAGTAAATTAATGGTGTTTTATAGATAGCTAAATATAAGTTATATACAGTATAAATATCTATCTATATATATATATATATATATATATATATATATATATATATATATATATATATATATATATATATATATATATATATATATACTAGGTTCCTTTATTTTCTCTCTCTCTGGCCTGGTTAACTGATGGGTATATGACTGAAATGTTATAATATGATTTCTGATTTGAGGCAGCTGTTGTTACTTCTACATAGCTGTTTTTATATGAAAGGGTTATTTTTTTCATGATGTTGTTTTGTGAGGAAACTCGTGGTCTGTGTGACTCTTCTCATTATATAGATTCATGACATGCACTAACAAGGCAGCTTGAGTGTGTTTTCTTTGCTTTCTTCTTCTTCTTCTTCTTCTTTCAGCTTTTCCCAGTTAGGGGTCACCACAGTGGATCACCTTGTCCGCCCTAAATGGCAGTGGAGTTTTACAATGTCAGGTTGCCAGCCCCGCGCCCAAACTTCCACAGAAGGCACACACATGCACGGACACATGCCTAGGGCCAATTTAGAGTGTCCAATCAACCCACGTCTTTGGGATGTGGGAGGAAACCAGACCACCCGGAGGAAACCCACATGACCACAGGGAGGACATGCAGACTCCGCACAGAAGGCACCCCAGCCAAGGATCGAACCAGAGAACATCTTGCTGTGAGGTGGCAATGCTAACTGCTGCACCACTGCAGCCACCCTGTAAACTCTAAAAGCTACAAGATCTGAATTTCCTGCCAAAAATGCTTTTTTCTTCACTAGAGACAACTTCTGTTGTGCATGAGCCTATTTAGATACTTTTTAACAAGTTTATAAAGCTGCAGCTTGAGGAAACAACAATGATGACATCATCTGACCTTTTGAACTTGTTAAATGGTTGTACTTAGAATTTTTTTCTCTTGAAATTCTGTTATCCTTCACTAGATACTTTAAATGGTAGATAATTAGTTCTGATAAAAGTGTTTACCTCCTTAAGATGTTCTCTTACAGATGCATACATTCTGCAGATTCAGTGACACTATTAGTAACTAAATGACACCAAGTGAACTAGGAGCAGCTTTAGAAAACTCATTATGCATATTAACATCAGACTTATGTTATATAACTAAACCTTTAGTAACTAAACAGAGGGTTGTGAGGCCCCTTTGTTTTCTCTCGCTCTTTCTCCCCCCTTCCAGATGAAAGATGACAACATAGATATTGTTAATGTTGTTGTTTGTCTTTTTGGCTTTTCTCAGTTAGGGGTCACCACAGCAGAACTCTGGTCTGCTAATGATTGGCAGTCAATTTTTATGGTGCCAAGTTGCCAGCCCGACGCCCAAACTTCAGTGAAGACATGCCCATTCATGCATGTCTTTCAGAGGCCACTGAACAGGAGAACCTCTTGCTGTGAGGCAACAATGCTACTGCTGTACCACCGCTGCTTTTAACATAGATATTGTTAATACATATGAGTAATATGTGTATATTTTAAAAGCCACAGTGGTACAGCGGTAGCGGTGTTGCCTCACAGCATGAGGTTCTCCTACATGCATAGATATTGTTAATACATATGAGTAATATGTGTATAATTGCAAAATATAATAGTTATGTTGTAATAAGTGTTTTATATATATATATATATATATATATATATATATAAAATTGGATTCACTTTATATCCTCAAAATACTAAAATGTCAAAATTCAGTATTTCATGGCTATAAAGTCGAAACCTAAAAAGAATGAAAACTCAGAAGCGCAGAATTCAAAATCTCACACACCGGAGATTTTCAATTAGTGCTTCTACTCCACAAAGACACACCTTCCTCCCCACACACAAACACAAGCTTTTTACTACATAAAAACAGGGGGGCAAGCCCCCCCCCTGCACCACCCCCTTCTTAAATATTTGAACTCTGATGTCGCACTAAATACAAACACACACAAAACACCACCACACAAGCTACATTCTCCTCGCACACACATATCACAGCAACAAAACACACTAACACACATGGCAGTCCCTACCCAAAATCCTTAACACATACACACTTACCTGAATCCATAACCACAGCGAAACACCAGAAGCACTAATCCAAAACCTCTGGTATTCGAGATTTTGAATTTCACGCTTCTGAGGTTTCACTCTTCTCAGGATTCCACTTTATGGGCTTGAAATACTGAATTTCGATATTTCAGTATTTCGAGCTTCTAAAGTGAATCCACATATATATATATATATATATATATATATATATATATATATATATGGATCACCTTTAGATGCCAATGCATTTCACCGACACGGAAAACACCGACAACGCAGATGACCGACATGGTGAGAACCCGACAGACTCGGTAAGTGTGCGATAGAATGAGGGATTTCGTGTTAGGGAGCGGACAGGTAAGTATGCGATAGTGAGGGACTGTGGGTTTAGGGGTGGGTTAAGTGAGTTAGGGTTAGGTGCAGGTAGGGTGTGTGCGATAGTGAGGGACTGTGGGTTTAGGGTGGGTTAAGTGAGTTAGGGGTTAGGGTGCAGGTGTGTGTGTGTGCGATAGTGAGGACTGTGGGTTTAGGGGTGGGTTAAGTGAGTTAGGGTTAGGGTGCAGTAGGGTAAGTGTATGTCGCTGTGTGTCGGACCTTAGGGTTAGCATGTATGGTTGTGTGTATTGTATTTTGTGTTGTTGGTCTGTTGGTGTCGGTGATTTGTGTTTCATGCTGCGTTTCGGTTAACTGAAGGTAATCCATATATATATATATATATATATATATATATATATATATATATATATGTATATATATATATTCAACAGATCCTTACATGAAAAATGTTAGCTAGATGGCTGACAAAATGGTTAAATTATCTGATGTTCTGAAAAGTCTTGGAAATAATGACAATCTTATTAACTTTCAGCTTCTAATGTTTATACATACTTTGATCTGATGTGTATTTCTGGCATATCTACGTAATAGAGGTGCTATTATCATATGTGACATATTCATATAGCTTCAGATATATTGGACACTCTCATTCTAATGTATATTTCATGGATTCAGATTTCTTTAGTTGCTTTCATAATGCTTTTCTTTTTTTGTTTTTGCACTATATTCTAAGCAGAGATGGATAATTTGTGTTGTTTGGTATGGGAGAGGTGGTGGATGGATGGTTTGGTTAAGTTTTTAACTAAACCAGAAACTTTATGTTTCATGTATGTGTTTACAAATTGTTTGGGGTTTTTGAAAGTAGTACTTAATACACTTATGCATCCATAAGTAAGTTTTCAGTAGATTTCAAGTCAACATGGAAGAAAGGTCTTTCAATTAGTAATAACATACACATTATAGTTAATGGCTTATAAACATTTATCATTAAATATTAATGGTTTGAACAATAACGTCAAAAGAGCTGGTTTGCTTAAATATATCAAAATGCATAAAGCCCAGATTATCTTTTTACATGAACCCCATCTATTAAAAAAGGGTTCCCTATTAGAAGACTGAAGACACAGTCTTTTGAATGCATCTTGATCGAGCCCAAAAGCCTGAAATGGTAAAATATCGAAGCGGCTTTTAAGAAAATTCTTTCCCTGGGAAAGAATTTGGATGGCCACTTCATTACTTTGCCGTTTCCGGACTGTAGTGCGATCTCGGAGTTGGTATATTTAAGTAGGGGGTGTAATTAATTAACATTAATGTAATGTTTAAGGTATTTTATTAATTTATTTTATTTTTTGGAACAGCGATTTTTTTTCCCTAGCAAAAAAATTGTGTTCTGTCAGTTCGAAACTGTAAGCTTTCGCTTACATAGGGTCAATTAATCACCGTTCACTTTTTTAAGCGTTCGGTGATCTAATATAGACCCAACAAAATGTACAAAAATACTCAGTCAATGGCTATACCATTCTGGCTGATTCATGTTTTAAGACTAAGAGAAGGGGCACTCTTATTCTATGGAAAAATATACTATGCCAAAAATTACAGATACAATTTCAGATAAAGATGGGATGCTAAGTATGGTTATTTTGGAAATTAATAGGAAGTATTATACTTTGACTGATACATACTGGATACCAGGACTGAGTACTAAATATGTTGACAAATATCTGGAACTGATTACTTTAAATGCAAAAGGGGAAATTATAGCAACAGGTGATTTTAACTGCCTATTATCAGCGATGATACTTCTAAAAAATGGTAAAATAAAACTAACATCTCAAGCCAAGGAGTTAATGACTTTACAAACCAGGTGAACCTTAAAGATATACATGGTCTAAGAGAACATTTTTCTTTATTCTATACTCATTATTCATATCAGTTTGGTACACAAACAAACATTGATAAGGTATTTGTATCAAATAATATATACTCTAAAATAACTGATGTATCTATAATGACTTGTCCAATCTCGGACCATAATGCTATAAACTTTACATTAGCTACACATACATACACATACATACAGATGATTTAAGATTTCTACAGAGAATTCCTGCTTATATAACTAAGTTAAATGACTTTAGGGAATGGATAATGAAAGAAATATATATGTTTATGGAAACAAATGATAATGGTGAAGTGACCAATACTATACTATGGGACACCTTTAAAGTGTGTGTATATATATATATATATATATATATATATATATATATATATATATATATGAGAATAAAATATTGATACCTTAAAAAAGGAGAGAGTGGGACAAAGAATTTTTAGACTTACAAAAAAAAAATAGACAAGATAAAAATGGACACCAAACCAAATAACAAAGTAACACATAATGAAATTACTAAGTTAAATCAAAAATACTTAGAAGTTCTGAATCATAAGGTAGCCATAAACTTGGAAAATTTGAAATTGCAATATTATGCTGTAAATCCCAAATATCTATATAAAATAGTGGCAAAATCCAAAAAAACAAAGAATCAAAATCTTATTAATGAGATTAAATGTAAAAGTGATGGTTCAGTTAAGAGTACATCTAACTTAATGGGCATATCAGAAGTGTTCAAAAATTACTATAAAGATATAAATAATAACACACCACTTTTGGAGACAGATAATGTAATAAATACTTTTATTCAAGAAAATATAACTACTAAGGTGTCAATGCAACAAAATAACATATTAAATAAACAAATAACAATAGCAGAAGTAAAAGAACAAATAAAACATTTAAAACATAATAAATCTCCAGGACTGGATGGAATAATTCCTGAACTATATAAGATTTTTCCTGAATATATAATAAAGAAAATGATGAGTGCCTTTACTATGGTTAAGCAAAAATGTATAACACCCCATTATAGAAATACTCAATTATTTTGCCCATATTAAAACAAGGTAAGGACTCCAAATCCTGTGTTTCATATAGGTTAATTGTGTTACTAAACACTGATTATAAAATTTTCTTGACAATATTAGCTAATAGGATAAAGAAAATATTACCTAATCTAATGCATAATGATCAGACAGTGTTCATTATTTATAAAAAAAGTGCAAGATACTATTATTAAATTACTATCATTAATAGACATAGCATGCAAATACAAAAAATGATTATTATCAGACTAGACATAGAAAAGGCTTTTGATTCTATTAGCTGGTCTTATCTACAAAGAATTCTGATTGGTTTTGAATTTTCATCAGATTTTTTCAACTTATCAATGAAAATGTATAGTGGGGCACAAGCTTATGAGAAAATCGGATCATGTCTATCCTCACCATTAGAAATCCTCATGGGAGCTAGACAATGTTGTCCTTTGCCACCATTATTGCTTGCTCTTTCAATGGAACCTTTTGCTACATATATCAGAAACAAGCAAAACATAAAATGCTTTTAAATTAATAAGGACTATTATCCTAAGATACAATTATTTGCTGATGATATATTGTTAACATTGAGTAATATTGATGGTTCTTTGCATGATGTTATAAATACCTTAAGCAAGTTTGAAGGAATGTCAGGGCTAAAATTTAATCATAATAAATCCAAAACATTACTAATTAACAAAAAGATCAACACAAACCTAAGAGAGAATAGCCTGTTTAATTGGGAGAATAATAAATTAGAATATTTGGGTGTCAGTATAAAGAGTACATGGAAAGAGTCTGTTAAACTAAGCTACAATAATTTAATAACTACCTTTAGTGAACTAATCAAAAGATGGAGTAAAATGTTCTTCACAATGGAGGATAGGCTCTCTTTAATTAAAATGATAATTTTACCTAAAATGTTGTTTTATATAAGGTCATTGGTACTACCCCCTCCAAAAAACATATTTAAAAAATTAGATTCCATGCTACTTAAATATTTATGGTTCCCCTTAAAACGTAGGATTGCATATAAATGGCACATTAGAGCTTGGAACAGTAATGGGATAGCATTCCCTATCTTAGATCTTTATTCCAAATCAGTTATAATTAATGTAATATTACATTGGATCACACCTACCTATATATATCTGGCTGGAAAACAATACACAAGATTCATATAACTGATGTCAGAACTACAGAAAATCAATTTAAGGAACAAAATGGAATAAGTAGAGTTCATTGGCTTTTATATGAATTTTGTTTATTTAATAAGAAGTTTGATCATTTTTCTTATGGCATTAATGAAATATTTAATAACTTTAAAAATATAATTGATAGAAATTGTTTAATGCTGTAATTACAATTTCTTATATTCCCTATAGCATACTCCCCTGATTGCCTAGATTCTTTCAACATCAATGTGATGCAAAAATTAAAGGAAAATAACTTGATATTCTGGCATCAGTTTATTGAAAATAAGAGTATTAAACCATTAAACTCTCTTTTGTGTAGTTTTGATAATAGTCAAGACGGTTGTTTATACACTCATTACAGCTGTTTATAGAAAACAAAATGAGAGTATCAATCAACCTAGAGACTGAATCTATACCTAGTTTGATTCAGCTTTTTATCAGGTGTCTTGAAAAGACAGATAATCAAAAATTAAGTATCTCACCTATCTATAAGGTACTAAGAGAAGATGCTCTAAAGTTTGACTCAGATTTTTGGAATTACTATGTAAAGATTAATGGAGAACAAATATCTGATGAATCCAAAAAATTGTTATTGAATTCTATGTATGGTACCTCTTCCTTATTATACTGGAGATTGTATACATGGAAATTTATGAATAGGAGTTTCTATACTCCACATAAAATAAAAAAATCAAAAACAGTGAAAGTAAATGTTGGAAATGTGATGAATTACTAGAGGCCAGCTGGGTTCACATGTTCATTGAATGTAGAAATGTTGTTCAATACTGGAAAGACTTCAGTTATTTTGTAAAAGCTTTATGGTCTAATAACTGTCATATTTCTAACTCACAAATCCTATTCAGTATTCCTATACCTAATGTAATACCTAAATCTCAGATTCAGTTACTCTGGTCAATTCTTGCAATTGCCAGAAAAGTTATTACTTTGAAATGGAAAAGTAAACAAGATTTGATGTTTAAAGGTTTTATTAACTTAGCAAAAGTTGTTTGTAAAAAAAGAACTGCAAACCATTTATTACAGAACTCATAACATTACTCATAAAAAATAGCATGGCAAAAATTGGAAAATCTTTTGAACAGATACTGATAACTTCTCATGGATACAATGATTGTTTTTCATAGATGAATGTAAATATCATAAATAATTTTGTTATTGTTTTATTGTATTTGCTATATGTACATTTGCATATGTTTAAAATGAAAACAAAATAGAAATGTTTTTGAAAAAAAAAAAGAAATTAGCTGAGCACACTAGTTACACTGAGGAACTAGGATTGCAAGCTTACATTAACCCAGCTGATGTCCAGTACCATAACAGTGTCTGTAAAAATACCTCCTAACAGGATAAAACATTTCATATAGATAACCAATCTGTAAAAACTACAAGAACAAAACTGGCCAGGCTAGGGTTTTCACTGTGTGATTCCTTAAAAACTCTTGTACTAGAGGTTCATGGGATATATGCAGATGAACCCATTAAGGACATTCTGTGTTTAAGATATGCAGGTCTTACATACACTACCCAGTTATTAGACCCCAAAGGATGTAAAAGGTTTAACTGGAGTTCATGGTCAACAATTTTTGTTTCAAAAAATATAAATAAAAATAAAATTAAAGAAATAAAAATGAGCATTCTTCAATCATAAAAGTCCATGAGCTTTCGCAGATCACTTCATCAGACCTAACTTCAAGCTATGGTTAGACATTAACTGACCCAGTTATCGCCAGTTGTGGAAGTATTATAGAGTCAATCTCTATCTACTTAGAAGTGATAATCAAACCACTGGCAGAAAGTAACCCCTCATTCTTGCTCGATACAAATGACCTGCTCAGAAAAATCAGAAACATCAAGGTCAAAAAAGAATCCATTTTAGTCACAATCAATGTGGAGGCTGTCTATACAGTACTATCCCATGAGTACTGTATAGGGCCAGTTACTGAAGCTATGGAAGCAACTGGCATGACCCATAGGTATGAAACAGAAACAGTGAACAGGCTACTGCAAATCCTTTTATGCAATAACTATTTTCAGTTCAACAGAAAATGCTTCAGACAAAGAAAAGAGATAGCCAAGAGCACAGTCATGGCACCCAGCCTTGCCAACACAGTCCTTGGAAAATGGGAGAGGAACCATATCTACAACTCCCCCTACTACAAAGAGATTGCTGTTATTGCAGGTATGTAGACAATATATTTATAATATGGGACAGCACAGAAGACAGGCTGCTACAGTTCTTTGATTACATTGAAAAATGTACAGACTTTCTCAATTTCACCAACAGTTATGACAAAAGCAAAGCCATTTTTCTGGACTTAACAATATCTAAAGTGGCGGATATTGTTAAGTCCTTTCTTTCAGAAACCCATGAGGGCCAGTCCTTTGCTTCATAGGTCCAGCATGCACCCCTTTCTTACAAAAAAGAATGTCATCAAATCCCAGGGCCTACGATTAGCCAGAGTTTCCAAGGAGCTCAGAAAATGTGCAGTATGGTCAATGTCATCAATCTTGAAAAAGATTTCTTAGAAAGAGGGCATAACATAAATCTCATCAAGAACATCCTGGACCGCATAATCAAAAGCAAGCACTCTGACCCCGAATTCCCTGGCTTGTGACAGCCAAGGAAGAGAAAGCAGAAAGACATCCGCGAAGAACTCAATATGACCTTGACCTTTTCCACTGACGTCTACACTCTGAAAAATATCATTAAGGAAAACTGGACTATTAGCAGCAACAATCCATCCATCAGCAGTTTTTTGCCCGATGTCCCATAATTCAGTATCAGGATAAACCAGAATCTAAAACAAATTCTTGAGAATGGAAGCAAAGATTATGACCCTCTCCTGAAAAATCGGCCAGGAACATTCCCATGCAACAAACAAAAGTATGGCTACTGTAAATACCTAAATAACAATGACCGGTTCATCAGCCAGAATACAAAGAAAACCTTCCACAGCAAGTTCTATGGGATCTGTCACACAGAAGGCATAGTGTACCGAGCTCAATGCACCAAGTGCACAGCATTCCATGTTGGAAAAAACACTGAACAAATTAAAAACCAATAGCCCAACACTTACATGATATCAAATACCAAAATCTGAACAACGCTTTAGTCAAGCATCTCAGGGAATCCCATGGACATATAAGTTTCTGTTTCACATCCTGGATAGGATCGAAAAAGTGGAGTTCTAAGGACCAACAGATGATTACTTGGAGAAGCGAGAACTTGAATGGTAGGTTAGTCTCAATGCCAGCAGAGCCCCTGAATTGAAGTCCACATATCCATAACCAGCATGCTAAACCTAAGGAAGTTTCACCATCATGCCTATCACTGAGAGTAAAAGGGACAGTTTTAACTGATTATTTGAAATCATGTTAATTACTCCCAAAGACAGACAATTTCTTACCGTAGTTAGAAGTTATGTCTGATGAAGCAATCTGCGAAATCATGGACTTTTACAATTGTAGAATGCTCATTTTTATTTTTTAATTTTATTTTTATTTTTTTTAATACAAATATGAATTTTCTGACCATGGTCTCCAGTTCAACCTTTTACATCCTTGGGGTCTAATAACAGGGTAGTGTATGTAAGACCCACGTATCTTAAATACAGAATGTCCTTAATGGGTTCATTTGCATATATCCCATGAGCCTCTAGTACAAGAGTTTTTAAGGAACCACACAGCAAAAACCCTAGCTTGGCCAATTTTTTGCTTGTAGTTTTACAGGTTGGTTTATTTTTGTGAATTGTTTTAACTTGTTAGGAGATATTTTTACTGACACCCTTATGGTAATGGACATCAGCTGGGTTAATGTAAACTTGCAATCTTAATCCCTTAGTGTAATTTATGCAGTCACCTAACTTCAGAAAATATCACACATTAAAGGACAATCCTATTTGAAGAAGGAAAAACCAAAAGTCACTTTGTCATTTTTTTTGATTGTACAGGAGAATCTGGTGGGTGCCTTCTGTTTGGAGTCTAAATGTCCTCCCCTCGGGTCGAGTGACATTCCGAAAGACATGTGTGAATGGGCGTGCCTTCGTTGAAGGTTGAGCATTGAGCTGGCAACTCGGCACTGTGAAAATCTACTGCCAATCATTAGTGGATCGGAGTTCCGCTGTGGCAACCCCTAACCGGGAAAAGCCGAAAGATAACAACAACAGGAGAATCTTTTGCATCATTTTGAAAAATAAAACTCTCTTAAGATCTATACTAAGTTTGCAGCTCAACCTGTTGGTTTGATTAGCTTAAAACTATTCTGACACACATCTAAATTGTATAAACGACACAAGCTAGGACAGCAGACTTCATCAGGTTCTGACTGTAGAGAAGGAAATCAGCCCAACTCCTTTTTTTTGTGTTATAGAATAAAAGTTTTCATTAACACATCTAAATTGGTTTGGTGGTATCAGTACAAGATACATACAATGGAGAGTCTTGTCTACTGCTCTGATTATCAGAGAGCTTCCAGGTGCTAGGACAAAACAATCTTTTAATGCTTCTTGCTAATATTTTTGAGGGGTCAGTTTTTTGAGTCAGCACCTTCTGGCCATCAGGCCTCCTGCTGAGCAGATATATACTGTCTGTGGGGGACAGTCATCCAGGCTACCATGAGGATGCTTTGTGCTCTGTGCAGTGTCCTGACAATGTGAGCTTTTTCTGTTTGTATGGACGAAGCTCACCCTAGGTGGTGAAGTGAGCACCTAACTTTATCTCTCTTCACTTACTTATTTCTGACTTCCACTTACTGTTCCATCGATCCACCCTCCCTCCCTGTTGTCCTTTCAGTAGTTTTATTACTTTTATATTTGACTTTGAATAGGTGCAATGTGTAGCATCTATATATAAAAGAAATTGAACCAAATAGTAAAAATATTAGTGCTGCATCAACTTAAAAGCAGAGAGGTAACACAGTGACTTTACAAATGAGAAGCTGGATACTCTGCAAGGCAGTCTTCTATTGAAAAGTATAATAGGTTAAGAAGTAGGATTAGTTTACAGAAAGGGTGGTTCTTTTGGTCAAACATAACATAGTTAATAATAATTCTAAAGACATTTAGCACTGTGTTTTACTTATTTCTCAATGTTTGTAATTAGAGCTTACTACTCAATTGTACCGATTTTGCTCCTGTATTACTCCATGCATGTCATGATTTGTTGCCTCACAGCAAAAGGTTCTCCTGTTCGATTCATGGCTGGAGTGCCTTCTGTGTGGAGACTGCATGTCCTCCCCACAGTCGAGTGGCCTCCGAAAGACATGCATGAATGAGTGTGCCTTTGCTGAAGCTTGGGCGTCGGGCTGGCAACTCGGCACCATAAAAAATATACTGCCAATCATTAGTGGACCGGAGTTCCGCTGTGGTGACCCCTAACCGGGAAAAGACAAAAAAAATTTACACCATGTCGTGATCACTTCTACTGTATACATAACTTTATTGTTATTGTTTTCCCATCTACCATGTCTTTCTGTGGAGCTTTTCTCCCTGGGCCTCCGCTGAAAAAGGACCTGTGTCCAGTCGGAATGTCCCGGTAAACAAATGTAAATAAATAAATAAAGGACTGTTTTGTATCAAGACAATGGGCTGGATTCAATAAAGCCTACACAGTGTGCTAAGACCATGTGCACATGATGTGCACATGGTAGCACACTGTTTTGTATTTAGTAAGCAGCTCTACACTGTGTGTAGAGCTCTGAAAACATGGTAAGCATTGTTTCATGCTAGTTACAGCATAAGCAGCTGAAGTGTATGCTAATTAACCAATCCAAGATGGAGGAGCTATTTAGCAAGCTATAAAGCAATCCTGTACACTCGGTGCAGATTTTGGCCTCAAATTCCAAAATCTATTGGAATACAGCCATGGAAGCTACTCCGCATGGAAAAAGTGTTAGGGGCTGCTGTTGCTCTTATACATGTGTATGTGCAACAGGGCCAAGTCTATGTTGCTGCTGCTGCTATTAGGCCTCAGCCAAGAAGGAGAAGGGTGTTTAGACCCTGTTTAACTTTTCATGGTCTGCATGAGGTGGAAATTGTAAGAGCGCTACAAGTTGGATAGAGACACACTACAGGAACTCTGCTACCTCTGTTGTCCTCAATTGAGCACAAGGGCAAACTGAGGGGAACCAGTACTTGTGAAGACTAATGTATGTGTATAACATAGACCATTTGCTACAGGAACCTTCCAAAGACCAACAAAGGGTATTCTGGGGGTGTCACCGGCATCAGCATCCAGGATCCTGCATCAGTTTCTGAAAGCTGCTACAATATGCCAGCGACTACATACATTTTCCCTGTATACCTGAGGACAGAGCTTCAGCTATGAAGATTTCTACCCTGTAGCACACTTTCCTGAAGTCTTGGGAACCACAGACTGCATGCACATTGAAATCAAAGCACCACCTGGGGGCCATGGAAATGTACATAAACAGAAAGGGCTTCCACTCTATTAACTGCCAGGTCATGTGTTCTGCTAAGGGAATCACCCTGAATGTGTGTGCTGGCAAACCAGACAGTTACTAAGACTCCTATATATGGCGCAACTCTCAATTGTATCAGATATTTTCTGAGGGATATCCCACAAGATCATTTACTGGGGGATGCAGGGGATGCACTCGAGTTGAGGCTCATGACACCCATGAAAAATGCATACGGATCAACTGAAGAAAGGTATAATGAGGTACACGCTCAAACAAGAAATATCATAGAGCATGTGTATGGGCTGCTGAAGTCACGGTTCCAATGCCTAGATACATCAGGGCGACTTCTGCAGTAAAATCCCCATACTAGTACTGAAATTTTCACTGTCTTTGCTACTTCACAATATTATTCTGAGAAAATGGCTTCAGCAGGAACACCAAGGAGAAGGAGCACACATCCTACCACCATTTCAAGGTTAACACAGCCGCATGCAGGTCAGGAGTCAGAGGGGTAACCACCAGCCATTGTGGGTGTAGGTAGGCATAGGCGTGCACAATATGCCCCCTGTCTTGCCAAGAGGCAATAGATAGCACACATGCTAACCACCTAAGAGTGTAAAACTTGTATCCTATGCACATCCATTCAGTACAATTGATGCCAAGCAATGCTCATAACCTTTACTTACCCATGTAATGGCTG
Organism: Protopterus annectens; assembly: GCF_019279795.1. Classification (NCBI taxonomy): domain Eukaryota; kingdom Metazoa; phylum Chordata; order Ceratodontiformes; family Protopteridae; genus Protopterus; species Protopterus annectens. The sequence goes on from NC_056725.1 coordinate 1,900,014,783, forward strand.
TGCACTCCTAGCATCACACAGAGTCAGCACCAAATGAAAACAGTTGTAACTGGAAGACTATCAAGGTAACTTTTGAACCTGGAATAGGAAAATAAATTGTTAACAACACAAATGAATGGCAGATCCTTGCATACTATTAATTCCTAATATAACTAAGTAGAAGGTGGGTGATTTTACAGCAATGACATCAATATGTGACAGCACTGACTTATGTCAATAGATGTGTTCTCTATCAATTAATAGGCCTCATGCATCAAAGATACACGCATTACAAAAACCTGTAAGAAATCAGTACAATTTTAAAAAGAGCATCACAAACACATACTGTACAGTATATAAGCACTCAGTCAGCTGTGCACCCTGTGTATCAGACAAATGACTTATGTATCCCTGAATCCAAAGGATAAAAAATCAAGGATATGGCTCAGTTATCACCATTTGCACAGGGTTTTTTGGAGGGCAGGAGTCTAAGGCTAAAAAAAAAAAAGATAGTGAGTATGTTTGAGTAAGAAAGACAGGCAGGCAGAAATTTGGATAAAGTAACAAATGGCCACTGAGACAGAATGAGCTGTAAGTCTCAGAAATGGCCCATGTAACTGTTATGTGTGTGAGTCTGTATGGGCACTCAAGGTGAAACATGTGTGAATTTCTGCATGAACACAGCTAATATCTGTGTTATCTCTATATCCTGGTATGTCAAACAGGTGTGAGCCATGCATGGTAGAGGTAACAGATCATCTCTTTCACCTCTGACCATGAGAAGTGGCTCTGCCAGGAGTTGTACTGTCACTTCCATGTCCATGGTCAGATGTGCTACTGTTACCTAAATGTGACTGATGTCTGCTGGACAAGCTCTCCTCACACATACGCCAAGGGCCACAACCCCATGGCCTACCATGTCTGGGTGGGTGTGCACACTTCAATCACTGACAGAGCAGTGGAAGTAGTGCCACTACTGAAATGTGATCGGGCATAGCCACTTTGGCTAACATCAGATGATGCTGCTGCTGACCTATCAACACATGGATGCTGACCCCTCCCAGCAGTCATTCCATTGCAGACACTGCCCATTTCATCATGCCATTCAGCCAATCCACTGAATCAGCCACATGGCAGAGGCAGTCACACATGTCAGCTTGTGCCACATCTACAACCCTAAGCATATCCTCGGAGGCCCTAGTGGAACATGCCTGCACATCCATGAAGGCTCTAAACATACCTTAAGTGACACATAAAGACACACCAGAATCAGGTGGAGGGTGGAGAGTAGGCCTTCTCTGAACACCACTAGCAACTGTCCTGCGTGGCATCTCCCCAACACTTTGGCTATGGCCAGAGTTAACTGGCACTGAGGCCACAGTAACCACACTACCCTAAACAGGTGTGTCAACCTCCATCTGTCCAACATCTGAGGGCTCAGTGGAATAAGTATGCGTAAACCTACTGACTGTGTCTGCGGGAAATACAGGGAATGGCTGAATGTCAACCTCAATGTCAGATTCAACCTCTGCACCCCGACTGTGCCTTTGTTTGGCCACCATCATCAGAGTCTGACAATACCTTGACATCAGGTGGTAAGAGGCCTACACTTCCACTGTCAGAGTCACCTGTAATAATAAACAACAAACACAGGACCAAAATGAATACCTACACTAAATACTGAAAACAGTTTATATGATAACTAACACCGGTCACACTGTCATAGATGGTACAGCAATACACCCACTGATTACACCTACCTCACACATAGAGATAAATGACAAATGTTCATCAATAATAAAAGAAAAATGTTTGGCTTACCATGTGCAGATGATGCCACACTTGGTAGGAAAGATGGTCCTGGAAGAAATGAAGCAATGTAAGGACATAATCATCACAATTGCAATAATACAGGGGGACAGTGAATACATAAATTTTGCCTATATGTCCATTAACAATAGTTTTAACTGAAACTTGGCTGACACATCCACCCAAAGTCCATGTGTAATGAACAAAAATGTGTAATTAAGTCTATTAATCAGTAGGTTAAAAAAACATATGAACATTAGTTAATTTTTTCTATATTTTACTGTACAAGCAAATCTTACAACTTGACATATGTAAGCTTACCTGGAAGCTCCTCTTGACACATACTTGTCCTACCAGAAATATCAGCACCGACATCAATCACATGTTAGTGTGTAGTTCCCAATGAGCCCTCTGGATCTCTGACAGTGTCAGTGGTGGCTCTGTAGCAGGACACCCCTGTAGCCAGCTGTTCAATGGCAGCTGTAGCTGTTCTTCTTTGGGCTGATGAAATCATAACAGTGGCCCTATCACACACCTGACCATAAGTCCTGTTGCACCTCCTATGACATTGACATCATTCATTATCTGGTTCCAAATCTGCATTCTGTTAGCCATTATACCCACATCCTCTCTCAAGCACCATGGCACCTGAACAACTGCAGTATTACATCATTTTCAGAGTCACTGAAAGGGGATATGTATGGATCTGTACACTTGGGTGCCAAAAGCCTATGTGACATAAAACAGAGAAGTATACAACACATAACTATCACATAATTAAATTCCTGTATGAATACACATATATATTTTTCAACATTAAGCACTGGAGAAACACATTTGAGTTATTAAAATTGTAGGTTATGCGGTTGTATTATATCACAGTCACACACTTACCAATGTTTGGTCTAAAACAAGGAATATCACTTTAGTAATGTATTGTTTCCCATGGAAATAATAGGATGAATACACAATTTCAAGATAACGCCTCTTGAAACACAACTTTTGTTGTGGCAACAAACAAGTGGTACTTGGCCCCCCACCCCCAAAACAAGAGACAAATGAAAAGTTTGTACAAACCAGGTAATGCCACATAATTAAATTGTTGTATATGCTTTCAACATGATTCTTACAAAATCTGTACACATTTATAACAGAAAAGTCAATTTTATATGATTGCCAGTCACCTCTGTCACTGTGCCGAGCATTCCCCTTGAGGTGTCTATGGGCCATGTTAGAGGCATAACACCCCTGTGTCATTGACAATATAGTACATCACATTCAGCGAAATATCAGAAGATTGTAAAATAACCAGTTTTAACAATAACACTTGTGATGAAAGTTAATGAGCGGTCCATCTTAAAAAATAAATGCCTGCCAAAAATGTGTATGCCAACAGTGAACTGTAAAAAGTACATACAAATAAAAGTTCCATTTTCTAAAGTATATATTTAAACATTTTCTTTGTAACATGTTAACAAATCTAGAGTGTTCTTGAAAAAAAAAATCACACCTTAGCAAGATCAAAAGCCTTCTCTGCAAATAAATCAAAAGGAATATATAATCCTCTGTGCTCGACAAATACACAAGTCTTTCACGTTCAAGTTTCCTAGCTACATGGTTACCTTTTCATAGTACAGATTCAGGCCTCTGAGCATGGTGAAGTTGCAGATGAGGTGTGAACTCATTAGAATTGCTGAATCCCAAGCATTTGACTTATGTAGCAGGTGTAAACAAAGTGTAAGCACTATCTCAATATTATTTGCTAATGGGTTGCAACTGTAAATGATAAGTGAGATGAAGAAGGAAGACACAACAGCAATTCAGACTACCTTACCTGCATTGGGTATGTCACCCAGGATATACTCACAAAGTACAGAAGTAACTGTAGCAAGCTTGTAAATAAAAGTAAGCAGCACGCAGTTCTCATTTTTGCGCATTAATAGCCAAACTTTCCTGCCTTTGCTGAAAACTATGTTTCACTGTCATGTCATTTTATTATACATTTAAAGGACAATGATACAAAATGTTCTATTGATTGCATGTCTGAGAATATAGCACAAATAAGAGAAGAATGAACACAATACAAAGAGAAAACAGAGCTACATTGGTGCAAATAATACTCATAAATGGTCGTGTGATCACTCATTGCAATGAATGTGTAAGCAACACATGTACAAACAACTGAGAGTGTACAGGTGTATATGTCTTGTTAATACTGTGGAGGAAACGGGACTTGCTTATATGCACAATGATTTACATTCATGCTACAAAGCTGTTTCTGTGACAAAGAGAGATAAGACACCCCTAGTGTGTTTTGTAGGTTCATTGGTATGACAGTTCAAATGCAGATTTGTGTAAAAAAAGTGTTAGATCATAACATTTATGCACCCAAATACATGTCTGAAAAGTTATGTCATCCAACAGGTACAGCAGCATTCGACCCATAAACTAATACCAACTATCACATTACCCTTCCTATTTCATAAACTGCCTTCTTCTCTGTTTGGCAATGTTGCTCTCTGCTTAACATTGGGCAAATTCGGTTGGCATGTTTATGCGGGTTTGCACACTAACCGTTAAATGCAATATCATGAAGTGGCGGGAAAACACTTTAACTGTTGCTGTGTGACCTGTGTGGACATGGCAGGAGGTAGAAAGAGAGATGCCCAATTTAGGGCTCAAAGATGGGGTGCGGAGGAGTTCAGAATATTCAATGGAGTCCTTGTAAAGCACCAGAAAAATAAGCTATTGCAGGGGGACTATACGGAGTCTCAATATAAATCAGAGGCTTGAAATAGTCTTGACAAGACTGTCTCCAAAGCAACTGGCATTCCACACACTGGAGAGCAAATGCAGACATCACTACAATGACATGAAAAGGCACAAGCAGGCACAACTCAATCAATGGCTGGATGAGTTTAGGATTGCTGACATCCCACAGCTACGTAAGTATACAGATAAGGATACTTTAAATTATAGTTAAAGCTGGAGATAGCCAAGACTGGTATGCATAATGCTCTTCTCTTTTTTCTCTTCTTTATTTTACAGCTGCCCAGGAGATTGCAGTGAACAGGGAAGCTAATGCTGAACATTTAAAAAGACTAATAGAAGCAAGGGGTATGCATGTAGTGCAAAATAATTATTATTGTATAAAAAGTATTGCTCTTCCATACATTCATAGCAAATTAAATAAGCCTATCTTAACTGCAGAACTAAGCAAGTAAGATTCATTCTGTAGCTCAAGGAAATTGTAGGAGTCAATTGTAATAGTGTATTCAGATGTTATAGATTAAAATTCAGCAGGTAACAAATACATTGAAAAATAATTAAAAATTATTAAATTAAAAAAGTAGCAGTAATGCCATGTTGTTAATCTGTATTATTTGAAAAAGCATATATGCAATATATGCATATTGCAAGGATTACTTGGAACTTGGAATCAGTCCTAGTTTGTAGTTTTTTAAAAATATATAATTAATGTAAAAGTACAATTTATATTTATATTGTAATTTATTGTGTGTGACATATAATGGTTTTAATTATCTTTTTTCTTTTTTTTTTGTCTCTTACCCCACCCCTTATCTCTCTTTTTTATTTTTATATCTGTGGTCACAACACTCTAATGTTATACATTTTTGACAACTGACAAAATGATTTTTAGCACAAGGGTAGGCCAACCAAAGCAGGTCAGCCTGCCACCCCTCAAACAGCTGCACACTGACAGCCAGCACATCTGGGATGCAACCTGGGAGTAATGCCTCTGCAGCCCCTGCACTTCCTGGGCTCTCCACATCAAGTAGCATTACCCCAGCAACTGGTGCAATGGTTATCTCAGGGAGTATTGGTGGAGGTGGTGATTTTGTCACCCACCAGGCATGGTGCACGAGGTCGTAGAAGGTACCATCGTTGCATGCCTCAGCTGTATGGAGAAGATGCTCAGTGGATTGCTGCAAAAACAAAAATGTCAAGCACTCCAACAGCAAGCTGAGGAAGGGGACAGTGATGACAGTTCTGAGGGTGAGGACTAGATTCTCACTATCCCCATGCTTGACGAGCAGGGGCCTCCGATGTTCCCTCCCCATTCCCAATCATGGTGTCCCCCAACTTTTTCTGTCCCTCACCATCCCTGTCTCTGTCTTGTTTTTCCTGTTTTACTGCAACAACGTCCTCATTCACCTGACTTACCTGACCCTGACATACCTATGTCCCTTACCCAACATTCCTCTCTTACTGAAATAAAATTAAAAAAAAAATGGGCACCTGTCCCACAAAAAAAAAAAAAATCATCCCATACATAGCTGCCCACTTCATACATGTGTCTTCTTGACATATTTGATTTGGTCCAGTTGGATATACAACATGATTGCATTGTTGGCACCCATCTTTGTTGCGGTGACAATCCAAATTCATCCAATATTCTATCCATGTACATTTTACACTGTTTAAGTGGCTAGCTATGTTTCTTTCCTAATTCCCTCATGTGCAATCCTATATTGTTTCTCCTTTGTTCTTCCCCATGCTTGCCCCCCATTTCACCAGTTTCCTATCTTCCCCATTTTCACACCTTTAATCTGGCCAAAAATAGAATCACACATCACACACATAAATAATAAATCCCTAATAAAGGCCTGCACTTTTTGTCCCCTGCATTTGCACGGAGTTTGACATTGTGAACCAATGCTGAGTGACGGTGAATGACTCTTCATGTCCTATGACATAAAGAAGTTAAAGCAGAGTAAAGGCACTTAAATTACATATGTACTGTAACATTTATTTACACTGATGAATGCATAACACTGCAAATTCATATGTGTACTGTTGACATAAATCAATTGACTGATTGACTCATTTTCATACACTACTTCACTGTAGTCATTGTCTCTCATATTTGCAAAAAATATTACATTTAATTACATAATGCCATCCTGAAAACGTGCAAAAAATTAGATTGAGCTGGACTCAAACCCTGTCTCATTTGTACTCAAAACAAGAAGCTACGTCTGTTACACCTGCTGCCACAGAGATAGTTAGGCAGTGTTGACTGCTGTGCCTCCCTGCTTAGTGTGTTTGCTCAGAGGAAGGCAAAGCAATTGAACGATTACTATTTTCTCAACAAAGCAGAGACCTGCATTGCTAGTCGCTTATCTCCATGCAAAGAGGGAAGGCAAGAGCAACAGTTCTTAATGTTATAAAGGTTATTACACAGCATTTCCAATATAAACTGCATTCTGAACATCATAGTATCTGTCAGCTATTTCTGCCATACCCTATATGTATAAGTACTTCTCAAGTTCAAGCTGTAGTCATTAAATGTGAATTTCACATGCCTAGACACTTTGCCATTAATCGCGCAAACCATTTCCTTAGAGATGCAATATGGAAAGAGGTGATTGGCATGTATTAGTATGTTTAATGCACAATTAGTCTTCATTCCATTATAATCCAGGTAAAAACCTAACAAAAGAGAAGGCACTTTTTACTGACAGAATACATATTTATTCAGAATCATGTGGGCCCTGCACCCATGCACTTGAAAATGGATATGTCAGTAGTAGTTCCCCAATGTCAACTACACACTACAGAAATGAATAGCACAACTGCTTTGTTACATCATATAAAGCTTTATACTGACAATACACATTCAGATTGTCTTACACATGTATTAATGAGGACATCAATTTATCACAAAAATGACACACCTACATACACAATTGCATCCATGCTGATCACAAAACATGTGTGTGTCTTTGTGTAACTGTAAGTGTGTAATGTATATGTCTCACTTCTGTAACATGCATTCCTGACAGCTTTTTTGCATCTAATTTGAGAAGTTGCCTTTTAAAGTATACCTGCACATTGGAAACACAGCAGAAAATACAAATTCCACACTTTGCAAACCACTCTGATAACAGGATATGTTACTCACAACATATAATGATGATGGCATCATCTATGAAGATCGGTAAGACAATGCAAAAGCATACTTCAGGAGTAGTGCACTTATTAACTACTGTGTTCTGCAGATGGGAACAAAATACTTACATGTGGGTTAACTTACCACAACAGCCACATTATGTGTGTGTATGTCTCTATATATGTGTAAGTGTGTGTGTGCATAGTTGGAAAGACATGAGTCTCTATCCTACTGGATGCCTACAGAGCCATTTCATACCAGCCTCCCAACATCTTCTTCCAATTATACAATGATGATGTCATCAACTATAAATATTCCAGCAGCAGTGTAAAAGTCAGATCTGTGCTGTGATACTTATATTACATATTGAGTTCTCTAGATTGTGTAACTAGTTAGGTAGGGGTTGTAATCTCACTGCAGTCATCTGGTGTGTGTGCGTGTAGTCAGAAGAGCATCAGTCTGTATCCTATTATCAGGAACACAGTCCCCTGCAGAACAAATATTTTGACAATTTTACATGCCTACACATCTATTTTATACAGGCCTCCAAACATATTTTCACAAACGTACACTGCTGATGTCATCAGCTGTACGGAGCTGTCTGACACTATGAAAGCCAGACTTGTGCTGTGGTGCTTGCATTAATTACTGTGTTCTGTCGATAGTTAGGAAGGGGGTTCTAGTCTCACTCCAGTCAACTGGTGAGTGTGTGTGTGTGTTTATGTTTAGTTACTTCACATTCTAGAAACCATTTTAGAAGAGCATGTGAGACACTCCTACTACCATCTTATCACAAGACACTGCTGATGTCATTAGCCATAAAGTGTTGGCTGACACTATACAATCCAGACTTATGCTGTGGTGCTTGCTTTTGTCCCTGTTTTCAGGCCTGATATACCCCTGCTCAGGATGTTCCTACTAAAGGAGGCATGTCCCTGTTGTCAGGCTTGATTTACCTCTCCTCAGGATGTACCTATCTTTGGGGGTATGTCCCTATTTTAAGTATGATCTACCCCTGCTCAGTATGTACCTATTTTTGGAGGTATGCCCCTATTTTCAGGCTTTAGTTACCCCTTCACACAGTCTTCTGAATCCCCCCTCATCACATAATTTTTGAGGCAGATTAGTACACAGGCAAGCACACTATAAGAATAACCTACCAATGGTACCAATAATTTAAAGAGGACACACATCTTTTTGCTGATTAGATGTCCAGATTTTTAGCAGAATTTATTTACTTTTCGAGGGTTTTTGTTCCTATTGTCAATGTCAGCAGGTTGAGACATGCAGTAAATATATATAAAATAGTTAAAATAAGTGGAAAAGATAAAATATCCATTTTGGGATACACTAATTATCTGTTAGGTCTATGAAGTAATTTACATAGTTCTCTTTGTGGTGGCTTCTATGTAAGACAGTAAGATAGTATTTAAAACTAGGATAACATCCAAATGACCTTAAAAAACAGGAAGAATTATGTTCTGTTTGCCATAGTGTGGTGCAGAGGGTTGGAGCCCTGACACTGGTGCAGGAAACTGAAGTTGGCCTGGTGTGGAAATTAGTGAGCATGTGGAGTTTTTATCAGCTTGCCAGTTTGTCAAATTACCATTCATGTGAGAAATTATTTTCTAAGGCAATATAACAGCTCACTGTTGAGTCCAGGGATTCCAACTTTCCTGATTATTTTGAGGATATACTGATAGATGGTCAGTGGATATTTATTTATACTGACATCTATGCATATCTGGCTTGGAGCAGGACAAATTGGGTAGGGCACAAATTAAGAAAAAAGAAAGATCTTAGATATTTGTGGATAATGGCTTTCTACATTTCAACACTTGTCCCAAATGGCAATGTTTCTGTCACCAGACATTGTGAAAAAGGCTGGGTTAATCCAGTTAGGTGAAGAAGTTCTTGATGGTCGGGGATAAGGCAGGGAAAAATATAAAATTTATAAACTCCTCATCTAACACAGCCAGGCTGGTCCCCTGAGGTGTGATCTTTCTTTTACAAATGTCTGAGAAAAAGAGGGAATTTAGTTAATTATTTCAGTATTTAACAAAATTATTGCACTAATAAATTGAGAAGTTCTTTTTACATCTTGGTGTTAACAATCTAGTTGAACCAAAACCATTTTTTAAGGAAAAATGTAATATGTAGTGTTTTTCTTACATCTAGTGTCCTGTTTGAAGTATTGCATTTGCATTTCTGAGTTTTGGTAAAGGGGAAAGTAAATTCCTTTATTACAGTGTCATTCAATTTAAAAGGGAGATAAATGAAGAAAAAAACATTAATTGTAAAATGTTAATGCTTTTTATTAGGAAAATACATATATTTGAGATGTCTTTTAGTGACAAGGAAGTAATTATGATGCTATTTGTAGTAATTAATATACAAAATGAAGCATGAAAGATACCTGGTATGCCTCTAATGTGTTAGTGAAAGTGGAACTGGTTAGAATTTATATCCTTCCCATATTTTTCTGGACGTGTTGTGGATGCATGATGTTATATTTTTAAATAACGTTATTCTCCTGTTAAATAGAGTTCTTTCAGTTGTATTTTTTGAGCTCCATAGCATTTCCATACATTTGCTGTCCCATCACCATCTCACACCCCTGTTTATAAACCTCTCTTTTCTCCCTAAGTCCATTTTTCTATAATGCTGGAATCTGGATTTTCTAACCCTTCAGGTCTTGTTTTCCATGGTCAGTGTAAACTGCACTGTTGCATTACCATTTTTACCAATTAGGCAGATGAGGAAATGAGAACGTCAGACCAGAAAGCAAAGTAGTCCCAATTACAGAGAAGATAAAGAACAGTTTACAGTGATTTGGTTACATAGGTTCATAGGTTTATACTAGGCTATCTGCCCTAAGGCATTTATAAGCCTAGCCCAGAGTTTTTTTGTGGCTTACGCCACCCCTTATGTTAAAAAATACTGTGCCCATTAGTTTGTTGTGCCTCTGTCCAGCAGTGACACAGAGATGATTCCCGGGGTAAACCTACGATCTCCCATCCACCGGTCAAGATTTCTCTTGAACAGAGCCAGCGAGGTGCTCTGCCTCACATGGACCGGGATTTTATTCCACAACATAGGGAGTCTCTGGGTGACATATCTATCCCTCCAGCATGTCCTATTTATATCCGTGCTAAGGTTTAAGTCACTTGCTCTAGTGGATCTGGTAGATTAGGATTTTTTGAGGTGGAGCATGCCCATTAATTCCGGGTTGGACATGGCCTTGTATGTCAGGCACAGGTCACCTCTGAGCAGACGGTATGTGACTGAATAGAGCTGGAGTTTCTTCAGTCTGGCAGCATATGACAGATTTTGGAGTCCCTTTATCCTTTTGGTGAGGAACTTTTGGGGTCTCTCCAATTGCTGCAGGTGTCGGGTGAGATACACCCCAAATGGAGCATTGTACTCGATCATTGGTCTGATAAGTGAAGAGTACAGGGGAACAATGACCTCACTTGATCTGGATGTGAATCCCTTCATGATCAGGTGGGCAATGTAGAAGGTTTTTCTAACCACTTTAGCAATGTGAGTGTCAAAAGAAAGGCCACTGTCAACCTGGGTCCCCAGGTCCCTGATAACCTCTTCTGTGCTTAGTGGATTGCCACCTATATGGTAGCTTGGGGTTACCTTGTTTTTCCCGAAGGGTATGACTATACATTTTTTGGCATTTAACTTCAGGCCATGGCTCTGGCACCAGCTATCAGTTTCCATGAGACCCTCTGAAGGATATCTGTGTCCGATGTACTTTCCACTATGGCTCCCAGTTTGCAGTCATCTGCAAACTTTGTCAGCCATAGTCCTCCTATGTTAGCCTGTACTTCTGAGAAGTAGATGCCGAACAACAGGGGCAAGGACTGAGCCCTGTGGGACACCACTTGTGACCGGCTTGGAGTCTGACATGGCGCCAGCTACTCTAACCCTGTGGGTTCTGTCCTTTAGCCAGTTTGCAACCCATCTTGTGACATATGGGTTTACATTTAAGCTGGTAAGTTTCTCTATAATACCTGAGTGGGGTATTGTGTCAAAAGCTTTTGCAAGGTCAAGGTAGGCTGTATGGACTGCCTTTCCCTCATCAATGGCCTTGGTGACTGTTTCGAAGAAGTTGACCAAGTTCAAAAGGCATGATCTGCCCTTGACAAAGCCAAACTGGGTCGGGTCCAATGTCTGCAAGTCCCCTATGTCTTTGTTTATGAGTTCCATTATGATCCTCTCCATAGCTTTGCAGACCAGGCTTGTTGCTTATGGGGTAATTACCAGGGTCCATAGAGGCACCGCCTTTGTAGAATGGGACCACAGTTGCCGTACGCCACTCCTTGGGCACGTATCCTGTGGTAAGGCTAAGATTAAACAGCTGCCTTATGTGCGGGTTTAGTTTCTCATTGAGTTCGTGTAGCACACAGAAGGGGACACCATCCGGTCCCATTGATGCTGTGTTTTTAGCTTTAGAGAGAGCAGCTTTCACCTGCACACTGGAGATGTCTAGGAGGCTGCACTCTGCTGGGATAGTTATCTCTCCTTTTGGGGGGGAGAGGGGGGTGAAGTTTGCACTGAACCTGTCTGCCAGTATGTTGGCAATGTCTGTGGGTTCAGTGATTTTTGTATCATTTTGGACTAATTCTGAGCATATCTGGGAGTTTCCACCCAGGTTTCTAACATAGCTGAAGAAGGCCTTATGATTGTCTTTTGAATCTATGGCAATTTTTCTCTCAAAGTTGGCCTTGGATGATTTTATGAGTGCTCGTATTTTTTACTAATAATGATCAAAGGTGTCTTCTCTTTTATGGATTTTGCTCTATCATGTAACAGCTTTCTCCTCTTATTGTAAAGTTTGTTTATGGCTGGTGTCCACCAGACTGGACGTTTGCCCTTGGTGGAAAGAGTCTTGGTTTTATTAGGGATTGCCTGATCCATGCAGTCCTGGAGGTGTTCGTAGAAGGCATTTGTAAGGGCTTCCAGCTTGGGTTGTGGTTTCCACTGGCTCGGGGCCTTGAAGGATACCACACCAGTCTTGAGTAGTGTGAAGTTTGCTTTAGAGAAGTTCTTCACTGTGGTCTTTTTTGTTTGGGGTGGGGACAGGATGTGGATATCCAGTGAGATTAGTTTATGATCTGATCTCACCAATGAGGGATATACTTCCGGTGTGGAGCATTTTGTCCCCATGTTTGTGATGATGAGATCTAGTATATTTTCTCCTCTTGTGGGAACGGTGACTAGTTGTTCCATGGCATTTAAATTTATGAACTCCAGGAACCTTTGGGCTAGAAAGTTTGGGCTTGAGTAATGTTCCCAGTCTATATTCGGGTAGTTGAAGTCACCCAATATAATGGTGTTTGGAGATACATTTATACCCTCCAGTGTCTTCAGGAAGGCTGTGTGGGGTTCCTGAGTTTGAGAAAGTGGCCTGTAGCATGCTACAAATTGTAGAGTAGTTTTGCCTATGGTTAATTGCACCTGGATGGTTTCCGATGCTTCGTGCGTTGCCACCAACCTGGAGGTGTGGGTATCCTTGATGAATATGGATACACCCTCCTTTTGTGGTGTGGTCCGGGTTTTGGGGCGGGCATGATATGAGGTAAAACCTGATAGTGCCGGGGTGCTCTCAGGAGCCTTGAACCAGGTTTCAGTCACAGCACAGACATCGATGTTCTCCATACTGAGAAGGGCCTCGAGTGCGTGCATTTTGAGATTTAGACTTCTGGCATTGAGCAGCATTACCCTTAGTTTCTTCCCATTTTTGTTTTCTAGGGTGGTAGGTTTAGAATTTGAGCCTTGCCTAAAAAAAGCACTATGGGGGTGGCAAGAGCCTTAGCCAATATCCGGAATCCCAGGGGTGACAGGTGCAAGCCGTCCCTTGCGAAGCAGCATGTCTTGTCAAGCATGTCATCCCAGGCAGACAGACACTGGATCCCCTTTGAATGACACCAGAAATTAAGCCAATTGTTAAAGCTGATCATCTTGTCTCTATGTTGTGGCATCATTCTTGGTGAAGGAAGGATGCTGCTCAGGGTCAGAGTCATACCTGCCTGGGCTACATAATCAGAGAGCTCCTCTATGTCTCTTTTCATGTAGTCCAGGGAGGTACGTCTCAGGTCATTCACACCAGCATGGACAATGACTGTGTCATATTTGTACTTGCTGTGGAGGGACACGAGTGCTTGTGTTATGTGGCGTATTCTAGCACCCGATAGGCAGCTTACTGTGACCCTCTCCTTGTTCAGCCTGGTGAGTGGGACGTCAGTGTGTCTGACTATGGAGTCACCTATGACAAGTATGTTTGGTGTTGTAGTTGGCCTTAAGGGCTGTGATTGCTTTGCACACTGATTTTGTGTTTTATGTGTTGCCTGTGGTGTGTCATGAGGTGGCGGTTGCTTGGGTGTCTGCTTTGGAGGCCTCTGCTGTTTAGGTAAATTTTTGCTCAGAGCCTCTGAGTACGTCTTTGCGTGTTTATGTGTTTGATTCATTGTTGTGATAGCTTTATGTGAGACTGGTTTTGTGGTGTGTGTAGTTGCCTTTTCCTCCTGTCTGGTCTTGCCAGTCCTGAGTTGAGAGAGCTCAGCCTCCAGTTTGGCTAAATAGCTGCATCTCTCGCAAGTATTTGTGTTATGTGGAAGGAGGAGAGGGTTGTCTGTGTACATGAGGCAATTGTAACATTGCCTCAATATTCCCAGATTCACCAACTGGACAGGAGAGGACGCCAGCATCTGGCCCTTCGACATGCTAGAGAAATTAAGAAGTTTGGGGTGTAACTGAATGAGACAGGACTTTGTAAGGAAGTGGGTACTCCTGGGGGGGGGGGGTTCGCTAGTGAGGGACTTTGTATAATACAGAAGTGCTAAGCCTGAAAAGAAGATGCTTTTAAGACAAGTGCTGAGCTTTTTTTTTTTTTTTTTGAGAAAAAAAAAAAAGCTTTTTGGGAACAAGTGCTGCGCTATTTAGTTAAGGGATATACTGTTTAGATTACTAGTAGAGCAGTTCTAAGGGAAAAAATGAAGTACAGACTTTATGGAGCCAGAAAAAGTTTAACCTTGTTAAACCGGCGCTGCCCGATGCTGCTCTAGTGGCAACTCCGCGCTAAAGCACACTAAAGCATGCTTGATAGCAGGGTCTGGAAAGAGCCAGGAATTGACCCAATACAGCCAATAAAACTACAGTTTCAAGTCAGTAACCACTCCCACGGGGGGCAGGGGAGCTGCTCAATGTTTTTCACTGCCACTGATCAACAGAGAGACTTTCCTTTAGCCCAAGCAAAAATGGCCTCACAGAAACTTACAAACAGTTCAGGAACAGCAAGCCTGTAACTGAACTTTTTTAAATCTCAGAAAAGTGGGAAAAAAAGCAAGATTTTTTTTTTTTTTTTTTTCAGAGATAGCAGAGGTTCACAAGTAATATCAAGTTATAACAGTGCAGTAAATGACCCCACACAAGAGTGCTAGGTCAAAGACAGAAAATATGCAAGTTTTGAGAAAAAACGATTTTAAAATTAAGTGCAAACAGGAAATTCAGTAAACAGCTTTTGGTTGTGCTCTAAATACAGCTACTAATGCAGAAATCAAGTTTAACAAGCCAGAAAATGCTCAAACCAGGCAACTATGCAGAAAAACTTAGCAAATAAACAGAGAAAAAATACTTAAAATCTCAAAAGTGACTCCCTTCTTCTCTTAGCATTTTCTCCTCTTGGTGGGTGCTTCAAAAACAGCCAACAAGCCTGAAAAGATGCCAAACCCACAAGGCAACTAGGTTTTAAGAGAGGAAGATGAAGGAGTTTTGGAAATGACCCCTACTGGTCAATAAAACTACAGTTTCAAGTCAGTAACCACTCCCACGGGGGCAGGGGAGCTGCTCAATGTTTTTCACTGCCTCTGGTCAACAGAGACTTTCCTTTAGCTCATGCAAAAATGGCCTCACAGAAACTTACAAACAGTTCAGGAACAGCAAGCCTGTAACTGAACTTTTTTAAATCTCAGAAAAGTGGGAAAAAAGCAAGATTTTTTTGTTTTTGTTTTTCAGAGATAGCAGAGGTTCACAAGTAATATCAAGTTATAACAGTGCAGTAAATGACCCCACACAAGAGTGCTAGGTCAAAGACAGAAAATATGCAAGTTTTGAGAAAAACGATTTTAAAATTAAGTGCAAACAGGAAATTCAGTAAACAGCTTTTGGTTGTGCTCTAAATACAGCTACTAATGCAGAAATCAAGTTTAACAAGCCAGAAAATGCTCAAACCAGGCAACTATGCAGAAAAACTTAGCAAATAAACAGAGAAAAAATGCTTAAAATCTCAAAAGTGGCTCCCTTCTTCTCTCAGCATTTTCTCCTCTTGGTGGGTACTTCATCAACAGCCAACAAGCCTGAAAAGACACCAAACCCACGAGGCAACTAGGTTTTAAGAGAGGAAGATGAAGGAGTTTTGGAAATGACCCCTACTGGTCAATAAAACTACAGTTTCAAGTCAGTAACCACTCCCACGGGGGCAGGAGCTGCTCAATGTTTTCACTGCCACTGATCAACAGAGAGACTTTCCTTTAGCCCAAGCAAAAATGGCCTCACAGAAACTTACAAACAGTTCAGGAACAGCAAGCCTGTAACTGAACTTTTTTAAATCTCAGAAAAGTGGAAAAAAGCAAGATTTTTGTTTTTGTTTTTTCAGAGATAGCAGAGGTTCACAAGTAATATCAAGTTATAACAGTGCAGTAAATGACCCCACACAAGAGTGCTAGGTCAAAGACAGAAAATATGCAAGTTTTGAGAAAAAACGATTTTAAAATTAAGTGCAAACAGGAAATTCAGTAAACAGCTTTTGGTTGTGCTCTAAATACAGCTACTAATGCAGAAATCAAGTTTAACAAGCCAGAAAATGCTCAAACCAGGCAACTATGCAGAAAAACTTAGCAAATAAACAGAGAAAAAATACTTAAAATCTCAAAAGTGGCTCCCTTCTTCTCTCAGCATTTTCTCCTCTTGGTGGGTGCTTCACCAACAGCCAACAAGCCTGAAAAGACACCAAACCCATGAGGCAACCAGGTTTTAAGAGCTGAAGATGAAGGAGTTTTGGAAATGACCCCTACTGGTCAATAAAACTTCAGTTTCAAGTCAGTAACCACTCCCATGGGGGGCAGGGGAGCTGCTCAATGTTTTTCACTGCCACTGATCAACAGAGAGACTTTCCTTTAGCCCAAGCAAAAATGGCCTCACAGAAACTTACAAACAGTTCAGGAACAGCAAGCCTGTAACTGAACTTTTTTAAATCTCGGAAAAGTGGGAAAAAGCAAGATTTTTTTGTTTTTTCAGAGATAGCAGAGGTTCACAAGTAATATCAAGTTATAACAGTGCAGTAAATGACCCCACACAAAAGTGCTAGGTCAAAGACAGAAAATATGCAAGTTTTGAGAAAAAACGATTTTAAAATTAAGTGTAAACAGGAAATTCAGTAAACAGCTTTTGGTTGTGCTCTAAATACAGCTACTAATGCAGAAATCAAGTTTAACAAGCCAGAAAATGCTCAAATCAGGCAACTATGAAGAAAAACTTAGCAAATAATCAGAGAAAAAATACTTAAAATCTCAAAAGTGGCTCCCTTCTTCTCTCAGCGTTTTCTCCTCTTGGTGGGTGCTTCACCAACAGCCAACAAGCCTGAAAAGAGGCATGTGAAGGAAACTGAAACACAATGTGGTAAAGTAGATTTCTTAGTGGCTGTGAGAAAGCAAGAGAAGACCAGAATGTCCTGCAAGTGAATGGACTGTGTGAGAAAAGAAAAGGTAGACATGACTGCTAAAGAAGGTAGTTAATGTAACACTCTGACTCTACTTAAAATGTGAACAGTGTGTTGATGACTGTCCTGTGAGAACGCTGCTAGTTTGTCTGGTTTTAAGTCTAGATGAATCAGATTATGTTTGGCAAGTTTTCCTTTACCATTCTAATGTTTCTTTGTTTTACAGTTGTATTTTTTATGCACTTTTTATATTAATTTATTATTTTTTTTTGCTATTATTTAGTTTACTTTAATGGACTTGCCTGTTATTGTTATTATTTAGCAATCTATACAATGTCTGGTTTGAGGTACTTAAATTTTAGCTTGATGATGATGATGATGATGATCCCCAGTACAGCTCTCTTGTCATATCACATACATTGTCAACAACTGTGAGAATTATTTCCTTGTTGGATCTGATTGGAACCTTTTCTCATCCATTCTAGCTCAAATACTTTAATCGGTTTATTTTCTTTGCCCGCCTTAGAGGGCATAGTCCAGACTATCTCCAGTATGCTGAAGGTTATCATAATAACAATATTTTCTCCATATCAGCCTCTTAATCCTTCCAAAGATGAATTCATCATCACCACTAGTATTTGCATTGGGTGGCCTGTAAAGAGGGTCAACGTATTTCTTACCAAGTAATTTTATCGTGTGTTCTTATCATTTTTGTCCCTGCTCTTTTTTCCTGTCTCTTCCCCTTTATATTTCCCTAATCCCATTTCCCCATACTGTATCACATCACACCCTACAACAGTCTTACAAAAGTACAGAAATAAATACCCAGGAATCTGGATGGTGAAGTGATCTAAACTTTGGAAATGTTGAATAATAAACTTACTGAAGATGGTAGCTTAAATGGAATTATTGTGTGGGATGGAAGACCAAAAGTAGCTAAAATGGTTTCTATCAAAAATAAAAATACATGTTTAAAAATTAAACAAAAAGCTAAATGTCTTTAAAAAAAATGACTACTGAGAAAATTATTGCAGATTATATAATCTCAAAACTGTAGATTTGGAAAAAATGTGAATGAGAAAGAGGTGTAAGCTTTTTCTTAATTAGCAGCTACAATGAGCAAAGCACTTATATGAGAAGCATGGACTTTAATGCAGAGCTCTTATGTTCTTCAAAGAAGATGGCAATGCTCCACTACATTAGTTGTAAGGGATGGTATCATTTCAGGTAAGCTACCAAAGTTACATCTTCACCTGAGATCTGGCTGGTGGAATACTGTAGGACTATTTTCAGGAGATTCATGGATGATATATTGAACCTGGAGGAATTAGGCTGCAACTATATAATCTCAAGGTTCTGACATGAAGTGAATTTTCTTACTGACTTAGGACCACATGGCCTAATAATTGCGTTTCCATGTAATCACTGGTTATAACTGAAACATTGTCCAGAAGTACATGGAGCAGCTTAGACCAATTACTATCCTTGGTGAACAATGTAAGCCAGGGGAAAGCACATAACAAGTCACTAACAAATGTTATGCCACCATCTTATTCTTTAATCAGAAAAAAATGAAAGTAGACCACAGAACATTACTGGGTAAAAGCCACTACCAGGAATGAAACAATTGGCTACAGAAAGAATGAATTGGGAGTCTGAAATAAGAAGAGGATGAAGAAGTGGACAGATAAATGGTTTAGTATTATAAAGAAGGAACGCTAGGAATAATGACTGAAACCATGTGAGGAAGAAGCCAATAAATAAAGCAAAAGGTGTAAGACTGATGTTGCTATCTCTTGACAAATATGGCAGTAGATTCTTTGCACTTCCATTCCACACACAACTGTAAGACTTATTAGTCCAAATGTTTGAAATAAAATCATTGTGAAATGACAGATGACAGGAGGAATACATTGCAGGAAATGGTGGAGTAATTTACATCTCCTTTAATGAAGATCACTTTGTTCTCTTCCTTAGACCATAATGGCATTCTTCTTTTTTTGAAAAAAGACACCTCCCCAATATTTTGCTCAGGAGCCTGCAGTTAAGGAAGACCAGATTTAAGTTGTTTTATCCCCCAAAGCATCTCTTCAGGGCAGCTCTGCTATGACCCTTCACCTTTGAATATTGTGAGTGCACATTGTATTATTCACTATAAAAAATAAGATAGTTTTTTGCATTCTGTATTTCAAAATCTGAACCTCTTTATCTTCATAAATAGTTTTGCTCCTGACCGGTATCTCCCAACTGACTGTGTTGGGCTTTAATAGCCTTAAGTTTTGGTTGTTGGCTACCCTTTTAATACTCAATCTCTTGTTTGATGTGAGTGACACAGAATATTTTATTTTTTATTTTATTTATCATTTGTTAACTGGGAAAGTCCGACTAGGACAGAGCCTATTTTCAGTGGAGGCCTGGGGAGAAATGCTCCAGACACATGTCTTTGGATTGTAGGAGGAAACCCATGCAAATGCAGAGAGAACATGCAAACTCTGTACAGAAGGTACCACAGCCAAGAATCGAACCGGAGAACCTCTTGCTGTGAGGTGACAATGTTAACCGCTGCACCACTGCGCCACCCACGGAATAACCACATGTCTTAGCCAGTAACAGGGCAGCATTTTCCTGTATCCCAGTCTCTGAATTATTTCCATTCCATTGCAGAAGCTGTATGGTAAATGTATTTTCAATTAATTTAGTTCTTCTCTCCAATATATATTTTTTGTCTGTCCCCTCATTTTTATGAATCCTCCCACTATTGTTAAATTCATAAACAAATGAAAGGTTGGCACCTTTTCAGATGGCCAAAGTGGGACATCTCCAAATGAAACATGCAACTGTACAGGACAAACCATGCCCTTTATAGTTTTTTGCAATATTTTGCAAAATGTTAGCAAACACTGTTTCTTCTAAAATGCTAGGACATTTGCTATTTTTTGGGCTTTTCCCCCACTGGACACAGCTGGCCACATCAGCGCTGTCCTGTAAAAACAGAGACAAGTGGTAACCCTGTTGCGGGAATCTGCTTACTACAGCCACAATCCTCTTAAAAATGTTTTTTTGCATTCTGTATATTCCCTCTGAGTCATTAATGGCTATTGTAAACTACAAACTCAGAATGTTTGAAAATGTCTACTGTGTTTCCCTTTTACCTGCATTCCTGCAGGGATATAAAGGGTCTCACAAAAATACTGAAAATTTATATAACAAATGCCAAAATGAGTTATTCGGTGGTATGGAGCTGTCCCCCTTCACTATGTGTTACTTAATATAATAATCCCAGAGGCTACACTTACAGAAAAGGCAAATGCATAGTATATGCACAGAAAGATCAGATGTTTGCCTTTGTCTTTTCATCAATGAATACAAAAGAAGAACCCTCTAGAAAACAGTGCCCAAATTTATCTGATTTCAGTACTAGTGTTCCATCAGAAGAATACATTTTGGGTGTACATATTAAAGTTTTGCAATCTTTCATCACATGGCTACCGGGATACCCCCTGTGTCTTATTGGTTTCTTGCTGTGTATCCAATGAACAGCTTCAGTCCTATTTCTCCTTTTGCAGGGTCGAGGCCCTCTAAACTCACCAGAGAATTAGAAACCAAGTTTAGTACTTGCTTGCACAGAGGAGTTATGTTCTCCTAATTTCTTCAACCAGCACCTCCCCTGTACACCTCCTGTTTCTCCCTGCTGTTTCTTAAGGTCTCAGTCCACATTCTGTTGAAAGTTACTGCATCCCTCAGTTTGTAGCCTTTCTGTTGATCTATTTTTCTGGTGTTCATTGATACCTCTCAACTGTCCATATTTTCGCAGAATATCCATATATTTCCCTCATATTTTCAGTCTGTTCCTCCTAGAATTTGTGATTTTCTGGCACATCATTGAAAACTGAAGTCACAAAATAATGACATACATTTGATTTTCAGACTTTATAGCCTTCGGAAAATGCATGCCAACACAAACCCTGTTATTCTAGCAACGTTCTAAGTTTAGAAGAGCAGTATTTAAAATCTGTTCCTATTTTTTTACCTTTGTCCCCCATTATTTTTGGCTTTGTCCAGTTTTCTTACAATAAGAAGATGAGATGTATGTGTACATTCATTTGATACTATTTGCAATAAATCTAAGCTGATACACAAAGGACTATTCATGCAAGTTTGCCAGGTCCCATCTCACCATTTTCACACTGATCTGGCTATCCAGTGTGATGTACGTAGGAATTATAATCATAGGAATTATAGGAATATCAAGGCTACTGAGTCTTGTAACCATTACACCTTACCTGTTTCCCTCCCTAAACTGTACCTTCCCTATCAAGAAGACATATGCCTGTCAAGCCAGGGTGAGTTTATAAATACCCTTCCAGTTATCCAGGTCCTGTTTGAAGGAAGGAAAATCCTGTATCACATTGTATTATCTGCAGGTGGAGTCTATTCCACTGGCAAGGGAGATGCTGAATAAGAATTCTGTCTCTACTTTCTTTTATTGATCTGCTGAAGAAGGTTTAGATCCCTCCTTCTGTTTTTGTGAGACTGTTGAGTTGTGAAGATACAAGAGATCCTGGACTAATGGGTCCCTAATTGCTCATAAGGCAAGACAGGGATCTTCTCTGTGCAGCTTGTAAGACACAGAAAATAGGAACAGTGCTTTTAGATGTTTTTACTAGCTTAGGTTTTTTAAGCATATAATCCTGTCTGTTAGGAACCACTGAGGTCCTTCAATGGTTTGCTAAGTCTGGTGAGGGTCATCTGAAAGGGGGTATTGTATTCTACAGGTGGTCTGGTTAGTTCTGAATACAATGGGACTGTAATGTCTTTAGATCAAGGATAATATTCTCTTTGAAAAGTAGCTGCTCTCAATAGAAGGATTTCCTGTCCACCGTTACTGTGTGGTAATCAAAGGAGAGGGAATTGTCAGCTGAGGTCCCTAGGTCTTTAATTACATTTTCATTCTGAAGTGGGGTATTGCCAGCACTTTATACTAGAGGGAAGGTTTGTTTGCCCAATGCAACAGGACTGCATTTTTAGTATTTAATTTAAGCCCATTTTCAATTAATTAGGCATTTACAAGTATGTGTTCCTGTTTGAGGGCTTCTGTGTCACAGGAGGATTTGGCAAGGACTCCCAGTTTGCAGTCATCATCACACTTGGTTAACCATAGGTCTTGGTTTTTAGACTGTAGGTCAGAGTAGTAAATACTGAACAAAAGCAGTCTCAACAACTGAGCCCTGTGGAGAAACCTCTGGTCACATTCATGTTCTCTGATGCTGCCACTGCCACTCACACCATATGGGTTCAGTCTTTTATCCTATTTGTTATCCATCATACCACATAAGGATCTATATATAATGCATATAGTTTATTATATATAGATTTCCATGGTGAGTAGTAAGACTACCTTTATGGGACAAAGCCTGTAGCTAAGCTCATGTTAAATAGCTTATGGACAGTTTCCACCAGGGCATGTTTAATAAAGTTATCAAACAGCCTAGTGTGTTATCTGGTCCCATAGAGAAAGCGTCCTTAGTCTTGAACAGCACATTCAGTACATGTTAGTTAGTGATGTTGGGAGGGGAGGCTGAGAGATATGAGAGAATGGCTGGGCTTTGGACAGTTGTCTCAAGAGCATAATTTGCACTAAATGTGTTTGCTTGTGTATTGTCAATCTCCACTGGGTCTGAGTAGGTTTTGCCATTTAGTACGACTTATGTACATTGTTGAATGTTGTTACTTAGTTTTCTAACATAATTGAAGAAAAATCTATAGTAGCCCTTGGCTTCAGATGCATACTTTAGTTCGTAGCATGCCTTAGTAGATCTAATAGTATTTTTAAATAGCTCTATAATATTAAGAAACATAATTTATCCAATGCTTTGGCTAAACACGTTTTCTATAATGGTGATGCACACTATTTTAAGCTCTTAGTGTAAACGGTTATTGTAGATGGTGTTAGGACAGGTGACATTGTTAATAAAACTGAGGTCCATGAGTATGAATGGATCACTAGGTTAAATTCTGTCAATACATTATCTTCTTTCAGCTGTTCCCGTCTGTCAATACACTAGGTTTAAATGAGCATCGCGCCCTTAAAACTATTCTTAAACAAAATATTTTACATCAACAAATCACTTATTTATTTATTTAACATTTCTTTACCGGGAAAGTCCGAATTGGAACAAGCCAAATTTCAGAGGAGGTCTGGGGAGAAACACTCCAGATGCATCACTTTGGAACATGGGAGGAAACAGGAGCACCCAAAGGAAGCCCACAATTAAGTAATTGCATTTTATTGATATATTGCTTGTAAAGTAATTTAATTGTTTTATTTGTATATAAGACATGCATGTGGAGTCCTTTATTTACAAGTTTCTATGCGAACGTTTGTCTTTTACTTGTTATTAAATTTTATATAGTTGTGTACCATTCTGTTCCTCATTTTATTATTTTTTAAAATCATTACAATTTGTAATATTTTCCTTGACTTGGGAGTTTTGAGCTCCTTACATTTATTGTAGATTTTATTTATGCTGGTGAACAATCAGGGGGGGTTTGCTTTTAAATTATGCACTATAATTGGATTTCATGGGCTGCTAATTCTATATATTTATTTATGTGAGTATAAAACTCCTTTGCGAATCTATCTGCTAAGGCAACATCTGGTACAATGTTGTTATAAGTGAATTTTGAGTCTTCATCCTAAAATTTGAAGGGATTTGTACACTTGAAGTCTCTGAATTCCAACATGTACTGGTTTCAGAGGGGTTAGCTAGATCATAGTTTGAGGAAAAAGGTTCCTAGCTTATGGTCTGACTTTATTAGGGCGCAAGTTACTAGTAAAGCTGTACATGATGACACTATATTTGTATGTTTCAGGTCAAGAATATTTTGTCCTCTAGTTGGGCTAGTAACAATCTGGTCCATTGAGTTTTTATTTATTAGATGGAACTTCTGTGGATATCCTAATTTGGAGGTGTAGGTACTCCAATGAATTGATGGATGGTTAGCCATCCAAAATGATGGCATTCTTATTTACGGGAAACTCATACATGATGTTTAGGAACCTTACATGACCTTTCAGGGTCTTGAAAGGTCAGACTGATAGCTGATTTTGTTTTGTATGATTTGAAGTTTGGTAAGTTCCATTTGTGGATCTCTGGGAATCGGTCTACAGATGATATGGACTCTGACCAATATAGGCACACCACGACAGTTGCCACCGAATCAGAAGGCACGGCTGGTACTAAGCACACGTATGGAGCCAGTGCATTTTTTGTATTTAAACCATATTTCATTGATTACACATATATCTTCCAAATGTAGGAGTGCCTCAAGGTCAGGTCTTTGTTTAGACATCTGCCATTGAGCAGAGAGAACTTAATTTGATTTTGTTTTATACGATACATTTGCTACATTGAAATGTTTATTGAGTAAACTTTGCCTAAAAAAAGGCACTATGGGGCATCAAGGACTTCAGCCAGTATATGAAAGCCTTTGAATGAGAGGTGCAGACCATCCTATGCAAAGCAAGTAGGACTGCCATGCATCTCATTTCATGCTGACATATATACTGTTTTGTCTTAGAATGACACCAATTATCAA
Source organism: Protopterus annectens (assembly GCF_019279795.1). Classification (NCBI taxonomy): domain Eukaryota; kingdom Metazoa; phylum Chordata; order Ceratodontiformes; family Protopteridae; genus Protopterus; species Protopterus annectens. The sequence goes on from NC_056725.1 coordinate 1,900,039,811, forward strand.
GCAAATTGTTGAATCTAATCATTTTTTCTTTCTAAGAATCATTTCTGAAGAAGGGAGGATTCTGCTCAGTATGAAGGCCTTGTGATGACATCACAGTGTCATTCTGTAGTCATGCTTGACAATACTATGCCCTTCTCTACACATGATTAATGAACAGTGACAATGCTGCCC